>NC_057813.1:19086308-19160448 GCF_018294505.1 Triticum aestivum
GACCCTCGCCCCCGACCTCGGCGCGCTCGGCCCCGACCCGTCGGCCCTCGCCTCCCTCCTCTGCTTCCTCCCCTCCTCGCCCCTGCACCCTCTGTAAACCCCCCCTCTCTCTGCTATCTAGGGTTCTTCGGTTAATTTACTTAGGTTTTAGTTAGGGCAGTAGGTTAATTAGGTTATCTATTTAGTTATGAATTTAGCTAGGTTTTAAAATAGGACAGAAATTTAGGGTTAAGCAATTCTAGTTAAAAGAAAAGGCAACATTTAAGCAATTGTCCAAATCAACATCCCTTGTTAAAGCAAATTTAGGTAGGCTGAATTTATATGCAAATTTGAACTGGACATGTGATATGTGGATATGTCATGTTTTGGACATGTCATGTTTGGAATTTGAACATGTCATTTGGACATGTGATGTTTTGGTTCAATTTTGGTAAATGATCTAAGTGGCCTATGTTATGCCGGAATGTTGATTCATTTTCGTTCCGGTGAATTTCAGGCGCTCGATATGTCCATTTTTTAGCAAAGGTCATGCCGAAATTTGCCGTGAATTTTGGCATGATTTGTGCTAGATAGTTGGCATATCGAGTGCTGGCACATAGATTTCTTTTTTATGTCATTGCTCATTTTTTTCATACTTTTAGAAATAAACGAGGACACTTAATCATAGGAAACATGTCGAACAACAAAGAAACTGGGCCTTCTGACCAAGATGCAGACGAGATGGATTATGAGGGTGAACAAGAGTACCTCGACTATTTGACTGCTAAGCAAGGTTTGCAGGTCGGCCTCGATGATGGTACTGATGCCGACATCGACACCGACGGCGCCGATACCGATGGCGGCGCCGAGACCGGCGGGGAAGGTACCGGCAGGGAAGATACCGGCGGGGAAGGTACCGGCGCCGATGCCTCTACCGAAAAGAGGAAGCATAAGAAGCAGAGGATACGAAAATCTAACAAACTAGGGATTGGACGACTTGTGATCACAAAGATGGCACCTGGCAAGTTTGAGCCATTAGAGCCAGAAGAACCTCGCAAGTGCTATGGGAACCAAGTAGGATGCATCCTACGGGAATGCGCGAGCATCAACGATGACGACTTAAGGAGTAAAGAACATTTGACGCAGTTGCTCCTAACGAAGTTGCACAAGAGATTCAAGTTCCCCGACTGGGATGATAACATAGAACAACCGTGGGATGATCCGAAGATGAAAAAGATTAACAATCATGCCATGGGCATGTTCAGCAATGATTTGGCCTCCTGGAAAGGGAGGATGGAACGAGCTATTGAGGCTAAGGAACCCTTGTCCAAGATTCTGGAGGAAAATCCGACACTTACGGAAGAGGAGTTCGAAAAGTTCAAGGACACTTGCGGTATCGAGGCAGCCAAGGCTAAGGCTGCGAAATTCAAGAGCCTTCAGCAAAGGAACACGGGGAAGCATCACCTCGGAAGCTATGGCTACCTCGGTAAAAGGCTCATATGGGATAAGGAGGACGCGGAACGTGAAGCCGTGGGTCTCCCAGACCCCTTCGCGAAGTTCACCAACCCCTTGGAGTGTGACTTCATCAGGGCCCGCTACAAGTGGGACAAGGAGAAAAAGGTTTTTTTACACGGACTAGATCACGAGGAAATTGATTAGACTACTGGAGAAGCATCACCAGCTTGCAGCCGAAAGCCCTACTTCTCCGATGAGGCCCAAATGGGACACCCCTCTCAACCGGGCCTTGAACGAACTTAAGGGACTCCCTTTGGGCCAGCGACCGCAATATGGTCGTGTGCACGGCGCTGGAGACGGCGCCACGTGGAAGGTGTTTTACAACAAGGGCCCGGAGGCCAAGAAGCAAAAAAAGAAGTTTAGTCAGGCGGACATCAACGCGAAGGTGAAGCTTGCGGTCGAGAAAAAAGCAGCTAAGGACACGGAAAAAACAGCCGAGGAAAAAAATGAGTTGCTACAGTAGGCAGTCAATGCAGCTGTAACTGCCTGCAGAAATGGTTTCGCTACTAACTTGGTTCCAGCTATCATCAACTGGACGAAGGAAAATCCAGACAGGACGGTACATGATTTCCCGATGTCCAGTTTCGTCGGGAGCAACTCCATGAACAACAACAACACTGCACCATCACTTGTTCATGCAACCGGGCCTCCTCTCGCGGTCGCTCCCGCTCATAGCAGCCCGTCCTCAGTCTCTGGCGCGCTAGGTGGGCCTTCGTCTTTGGTTGAGCTCGACGCCGTCACGGTAATTACATGTCGCACCAACATATATATATATATATATATATATATATATATATAGAATATTCCATTTTCGTTGCCTTTCGGATGTTTTACGCCACAGACATATGTGTTTGCAGGGCGAAGAAACCCCGTGCACCATACTCTACTTGATAAAAGGCCAGAAGGTCGACGTGGGAAAGGGGATGATATTGAACCCCTTGAAACCCACGTTCCACAACCAGCCTATCCCCGCTGGGCACTTCAGGGTTAGCTTGTCTAGTGTGAAATTGGGGCACGAGGCGTTGCCTCCTCCAGTACAGCATGTGGGAGAGGACGATGAGACCCCACCGCAGATTGGAAGCTGCAAGGGTTGGGTGCTGCTATGGCCGAAGAATCTTATTCGTCTGGAGTCGGCCGAGAGCACACCAATAACCACACATCAACAAGCATGTGTGGAGACCACCACCCTGCCTACGCCATTACCAGCTCATGTAGTGCCGAGTGAGAGCAGCGGACGACGTGATGAAGGGGGTGCAATAGTACTGGCTGATGTAATCGGTCCTGTAGAACAGAGAATGGATGATGAGACGGTGGTCGACCCTATGGGTTTCCTCAATACAAACGCGTATGACTGTGACATAGATCTGATGAGTCAACCATATGACGAATCGGGCTATCAGCATGCTAATGAGGATATGGATGATATGCCCGGGCAGGAAGGTCGTTGGAAGGATTGCAAAAAGTCTCTCTTCATGAATTTCTCACAGGACACGCCTGAAGATGTCGCCTCAACACAGGCTCAACTAGCCGGGGGTCGTACAGTGCTTAGCCCAGGAACCCTGGGGCAGGGGTTAAGGAAGGGTCTGGAAGGTGTGCCCAAGAAAAAGGAGAGGAAGAGATCGGGGAAGATAACTGCCTCCAAACAAGCCAGAGCAAATAGCAGCCAGACGATGCATTCTGAAGAGCGTGTACCCGTGAAAGGTGCGGCCATGTTCCATCTCACGGGCGAGCCGATGCTACCGCCGAAACCGCTGGAGGCACTATTAGGGGACCTCAGGAGACTGCATGACCATGTGTTGTCGACTGAGAAAAGCCTACTAGCCTCAAAGGATCCAGGATATCCGACATACGCGGCTCGTGTGCCTGAGGGGAAGTGCTACGTCGAGACACGGCCCGTGGAGGTGTTCTTCCTGCGGTTTGACCATATCTTTGAGATGTTTCTGACAAGGCGGCTCGATTTTACAATTGTTCGCCTTTTTGCGCTACATATGAGCTCCGTCATGAAGAGTGAAGAAGTCTCGCAAATCTATGTGGCGGATCCATACTACATGCACGAGTCTTTCTTGAGTCTCGGCGACTTTGAGCGTGAAACTACTAGGGTGTACCTCCAAAACTTCATGGTATAGAATAAGGACCGGGAAATTGTCCTCATGCCTTATCATCCAAAGTAAGTCAGTTCCGGACAACCTTTCGTACATTTCAATCATTCCTTCTCTCTCATATGGGGAATAATTTGAGGTGTCTTTTCCCCGCAGCAACGGGTGCGCCGTCCTTATCGTTCTTTACCCGCAAGTCTCCCACGCCGTGTATTTTGACCCTTCCAGAGACTACGAGAAAAAAGACTACACCCACATAATGAATATTCTAGATGATGCTCTCCAAGGCTTCAGCATTAGAGGTGGCCACATGCATATCAGGAAACAAAGGAACAAGAAGATGGGTTTCACGCATAAAACTAACTTATCCTGCATCCATGTCCCAAAACCAAGCAAGAAGGATGGATTCTACATCATCCATCTCATGATTCAGTTCAACACGGATCACCAAAAGCTTCGCATGAGAGGCAGAAATGATGATCATATCCACAAGTGGCTAGAATCTCATGGAGAAGCGGATTATAAACTTAGAGATGACTTCTTTCGCATCCAAAGGGACACTGCGACGATCATCATGAAAGAAGTCGTCGATGAGAAGGGGATGTTCCACCACGGCCCTATATTGCGAGCTGACGTCCGAACTCGCATAAGCATGCAACGTCTAGACCTGACGCTGTTCAACAAGCTAGGGTCCATCCTTGATGATATGGAAGGATGGAACTTCTAGTGATTTATGATGCCGATGATGATGATATGTGTCGGTTGGACTTGTATACTTTTTGTAGCGATGAAACTTTGTGATGTCCATGGTCCTTGCCGAACTTGTGTAATGCTACTTTGTTAGTTTGTGTACGATGACCTGCGTGCCTCTAGTTAATTAGTTTGCATACTGTATGTTGCATCTAGTTGCTAACCCTTTCTTTTTCTGTGTTGCTCTAGTATATTTTGTTGCATATATATGATTGTACATCCTCTTCATGAACATGCATCTCTAACAGGTACCTAGTTTCTTGATGGCGAGATGGAAGTGCTATGTCGTGTACAAAGGGAAGGTTCCGAGCGTGTACAACGAGTGGCCTGAGTGTCAGGCACAAGTGAATGGGTTCTCGTGCGCCAGCCATAAAGGCTTCAAAAGCAGACAAGAAGGAGAAGCTAGTTACTTGAGATTCACGCTAGCTCGAGAGAGGACTCGTAACCGCCGCCTCATGTACTGCATAGTTCCGCTCTCACTCATAATGATAGCTCTTCTCGCGTATACCTTTGTTTAGATGGATGACGTTGTAGTTGCAAGTATTCGAGACTTGCATGTATTGCTATTTTCGAGATGATGACAAGATACCACTTTGTGTTGGATGATGATTATGATGAGACTTTGTATGTATATGCTATGATTACATTTGTGGTCTCGCAGGCATTTTTATGTGTATCATGATGACATTTGTATGTGTATCATGATGACATTTGTATGTGCTAAAGATTCTTCCATAAAGCCTGTTCAAATATAAAACAAATATGCAGAAAAATATATATTAAAATTAGCAGTAGCGAGTGGAGAAAAGTTAGCAGCAGCGCGGTAGTATCAGTAGCGCGCACAGGGGAAGCGCGCTATAGCTATTAGCAGTAGCGAGCTCCACAAAAGAACGCTGCTGCTACACTTGTATATCAGTAGCGCGGGCATGCACGCGCTGCTTTTATGGTTTAGCTGTAGCGCCCTATTAGTAGCGCGGCCTCCCGCACTACTGATAACCCTAAAACCCGCGCTGCTGCTAGGCCTTTCCCTAGTAGTGTAATGATTCTAACACCCATGGAGTCTTGGTGCTGATCATGTTTTGCTCGTGGAAGAGGCTTAGTCAACGAGTCTGCAACATTCAGATCTGTATGTATCTTGCAAATCTCTATATCTCCCACCTGGACTTGATCCCGGATGGAATTGAAGCGTCTTTTGATGTGCTTGGTTCTCTTGTGAAATCTGGATTCCTTTGCCAAGGCAATTGCACCAGTATTGTCACAAAAGATTTTTCATTGGACCCGATGCACTAGGTATGACACCTAGATCGGATATGAACTCCTTCATCCAGACTCCTTCATTTGCTGCTT
The DNA here is from genome assembly GCF_018294505.1 of Triticum aestivum. Lineage (NCBI taxonomy): Eukaryota > Viridiplantae > Streptophyta > Magnoliopsida > Poales > Poaceae > Triticum > Triticum aestivum. The sequence goes on from NC_057813.1 coordinate 19,091,996, forward strand.
CCGAAGCAGCTATGTACTCCGCTTCACACGTAGATCCTGCCAGATGCTTTGTTTAGAACTGCATCAACTGACAGCTCCACCGTTCAATATAAACACGTATCCGGTTTGCGATTTTGAATCGTCTGGATCAGTGTTAAAGCTTGCATCTATGTAACCATTTACAACGAGCTCTTTGTCACCTCCATAAACGAGAAACACATCCTTAGTCCTTTTCAGGTATTTCAGGATGTTCTTGACCGCTGTCCAGTGATCCACTTCTGGATTACTTTGGTACCTCCTTGCTAAACTAATAGCAAGGAACACATCATGTCTGGTACACAGCATTGCATACATGATAGAGCCTATGGCTGAAGCATAGGGAACATCTTTCATTTTCTCTCTATCTTCTGTAGTGGTCGGGCATTGAGTCTGACTCAACTTCACAGCTTGTAACACAGGCAAGAACCCTTTATTTGCTTGATCCATTTTGAACTTCTTCAAAACTTTGTCAAGGTATGTGCTTTGTGAAAGTCCAATTAAGCACCTTGATCTATCTCTATAGATCTTGATGCCCAATATATAAGCAGCTTCACTGAGGTCTTTCATTGAAAAACTCTTGTTCAAATATCCTTTTATGCTATCCAGAAATTCTATATCATTTCCAATCAGCAATATGTCATCCACATATAATATTAGAAATGCTACAGAGCTCCCACTCACTTTCTTGTAAATACAGGCTTCTCCAAAAGTCTGTATAAAACCATATGCTTTGATCACACTATCAAAATGTTTATTCCAACTCCGAGAGGTTTGCACCAGTCCATAAATGGATCGCTGGAGCTTGCACACTTTGTTAGCTCCCTTTGGATCGACAAAACCTTCTGGTTGCATCATATACAACTCTTCTTCTAGAAATCCATTCAGGAATGCAGTTTTGACATCCATTTGCCAAATTTCATAATCATAAAATGCGTCAATTCCTAACATGATTCGGACAGACTTAAGCATCACTACAGGTGAGAATGTCTCATCGTAGTCAACCCCTTGAACTTGTCGAAAACCTTCCGCAACAAGTCGATCTTTGAAGACAGTAACACTACCGTCAGCGTCAGTCTTCTTCTTGAAGATCCATTTATTCTCTATGGCTTGCCAATCATCGGGCAAGTCAACCAAAGTCCACACTTTGTTCTCATACATGGATCCTGATACGTCTCCAACGTATCTATAATTTTTTATTGCTCCATGCTACTTTATCTACTGTTTTAGGCAATATTGGGCTTTATTATCCACTTTTATATTATTTTTGGGACTAACCTATTAACCTGAGGCCCAGCCCAGATTTGCTGCTTTATGCCTATTTCTGTGTTTCGAGGAAAAGGAATATCAGACGGAGTCAAAACGGAACGAAATCAACTGGAGAAGTTATTATTGGAAGGAAAGCAACCCAGGGAACTTGGAGTGCACGTCAGGGGAGATACGGGCTGCCCACGAGGGTGGGGGGCGCCCCCCCTGGGCGTGCCCCCTGCCTCGTGGGGCCCCCGTAGCTCCTCCGACGTACCCCCTGCACCCATATATACTCTTGTACCCTAAAACTTCCAAAAACAGAAGATAGATCGGGAGTTCCGCTGCCGCAAGCCTCCAGAGGCACGAAAAACCAATCGGGACCCTGTTCCGGCACCCTGTCGGAGGGGGATCCCATCACCGGTGGCCATCTTCATCATCCCGGCGCTATCCATGATGAGGAGGGAGTAGTTCACCCTCGGGGCTGAGGTTATGTACCAGTAGCTATGTGTTTGATCTCTCTCTCTCGTGTTCTCTCTCGTGTGTCCTCTATGGCACAATCTTGATGTATCCCGAGCTTTGCTATTGTAGTTGGATCTTATGATGTTTCTCCCCCTCTACTCTCTTGTGATGAATTGAGTTTCCGGCCCCTTTGAAGTTATCTTATCGGATTGAGTCTTTATGAGAACACTTGATGTATGTCTTGTCGTGATTATCTGTGGTGACAATGGGATATCATGTGCCACTTGATGTATGTTTTGGTGATCAACTTGCGGGTTTCGTGACATTGGGAACCTATGCATAGGGGTTGGCACACGTTCTTGACTCTCCGGTAGTAGCTTTGGGGCACTCTTTGAAGTACTTTTATGTTGGTTGGATGAATCTGAGATTGTGTGATGCATATCATATAATCATGCCCACGGATACTTGAGGTGACAATGGAGTATCTAGGTGACATTAGGGTTTTGGTTGATTTGTGTCTTAAGGTGTTTGAAAGGACATGTGGTGCCCCCATGTGTGGTTTTGGTAATTGATGACAATCTCTATGGACTAATGGTTACCTTGAGTTATATTTGAAGGGTTTGCCCATATGCTTTTCTTGGAGTCCATTGGTTGGTTTCAAGGAGAGTTTGTGATGACCATGGTGCTATTAAGGAATTATCCAAAGACCGGTCATGTGAGTGTTGAGCGTATTGCAAGCATGTCTTGAAGAAGAAGCTTGTGTGGTCATTCATGTCCACCTTCAAGACATCATCCAAATGAAGAGAGTTGGAAAGATTCAACACACAAAATGCACAACATGTACTGAGGGATCAAGTGATCCCATGGTATGGTAAGCATTGTCCATTACGCTTTGTGTGCTATGTTGGAAATATGCCCTAGAGGCAATAATAAAAGTATTATTATATTTCATTGTTCATGATAATTGTCTTGTATTCATGCTATAACTGTATTATCCGGAAATCGTAATACACGTGTGAATACTTAGACCACACTATGTCCCTGGTAAGCCTCTAGTTGACCAGCTCGTTGTGATCAACAGATAGTCATGGTTTCCTGACTATGGACATTGGATGTAGTTGATAACGGGATCACATCATTGGGAGAATGATGTGATGGACAAGACCCAATCCTAAGCATAGCATAAAAGATCGTGTAGTTCGTTTTGCTAGAGCTTTGCAAGTGTCAAGTATCTCTTCCTTTGACCATGAGATCGTGTAACTCCCGGATACCGTAAGAATGCCTTGGGTGTACCAAACGTCACAACGTAACTGGGTGACTATAAAGGTACATTACAGGTATCTCCAAAAGTAGCTGTTGGGTTGACACGGATCGAGACTGGGATTTGTCACTCCGTATGACGGAGAGGTATCTCTGGGCCCACTCGGTAATGCATCATCATATTGAGCTCAATGTGACCAAGGTGTTGGACACGGGATCATGCATTACGGTACGAGTAAAGTGACTTGCCGGTAACGAGACTGAACAAGGTATTGGGATACCGACGATCGAGTCTCGGGCAAGTAACGTATCGATTGACAAAGGGAATTGCATACAGGGTTTGATCGAATCCTCAACATAGTGGTTCATCCGATGACAACATCGAGGAGCATGTGGGAGCCATCATGGGTATCCAGATCCCGCTGATGGTTATTGACTAAGAGAGTCTCGGTCATGTCTGCATGTCTCCCGAACCCGTAGGGTCTACACACTTAAGGTTCAGTTACGCTAGGGTTATAGGGATATGTATATGCAGTAACCCGAATGTTGTTCGGAGTCCCGGATGAGATCCTGGACGTCACGAGGAGTTCCGGAATGGTCCGGAGGTAAAGATTTATATATGGGAAGTCCTGTTTCGGGCATCGGGACAAGTTTCGGGGTTATCGGTATTGTACCGGGACCACCGGAAGGGTCCCGGGGGTCCACCGGGTGGGTCCACCTGTCCCGGGGGCCACATGGGCTGTAAGGGGGTGTGCCTTGGCCTAATGGGCCAAGGGCACCAGCCCCACATAGGCCCATGCGCCTAGGGTTCAAGGGGGGCAAGAGTCCTAGGAGGGTAAGGCACCTCCTAGGTGCCTTGGGGGGAGGGAAAACCCCCCTTGGCCGCCCCACCCCCTAGGAGATTTGATCTCCTAGGGCCGGCCACCCCCCCTTGGCACCCCTATATATAGTGGGGGGGAGAGGAGGGACTTCATACCTGAACGCCCTGGCCTTTGGTTGCCTCCTTCTCCCTCCCCAACACCTCCTCCACCTCCATAGTGCTTAGCGAAGCTCTGCCGGAGTACTGCAGCTCCACCAACACCACGCCGTCGTGCTGCTGCTGGTGCCATCTCCCTCAACCTCTCCTCCCTTCCTTGCTGGATCAAGAAGGAGGAGACGTGGCTGTTCCGTACGTGTGTTGAACGCGGAGGTGCCGTCCGTTCGGCGCAGGTCATCGGTGATTTGGATCACGTCGAGTACGACTACATCATCACCTTGCAAGCTTCCGCACGCGATCTACAAGTGGTATGTGGATGCAAACTCTCTCCCTAGACTCGTTGCTTAGATGAACTCATAGATGGATCTTGGTGAAACCGTAGGAAAAATTTTAATTTTCTGCAACGTTCCCCAACAGTGGCATCATGAGCTAGGTCTATGCGTAGTTCTCTTTGCACGAGTAGAACACAACTTTGTTGTGGGCGTGGATTTTGTCATCTTACTTGCCTCTACTAGTCTTTTCTTGCTCAACGGTATTGTGGGATGAAGCGGCCCGGACCAACCTTACACGTACACTTACGTGAGACCGGTTCCACCGACTGACATGCACAAGTTGCATAAGGTGGCTGGCGGGTGTCTGTCTCTCCCACCTTAGTTGGAGCGGAATCGATGAACAGGGCCCTTATGAAGGGTAAATAGAAGTTGACAAAATCACGTTGTGGTGATTCGTAGGTAAGAAAACGTTCTTGCTAGAACCCAATTGCAGCCACGTAAAAGATGCAACAACAATTAGAGGACGTCTAACTTGTTTTGCAGCGATTGATCATGTGATGTGATATGGCCAGAAGTTGTGATGAATGATGAATTGTGATGTATGAGATCATGTTCTTTGTAATAGGATTCACGACTTGCATGTCGATGAGTATGACAACCGGCAGGAGCCATAGGAGTTGTCATTATTTTTGTATGACCTGCGTGTCATTGAATAACGTCATGTAAACTACTTTACTTTATTGCTAAACGTTAGTCATAGAAGTAGAAGTAGTCGTTGGCGTAACAACTTCATGAAGACACGATGATGGAGATCATGATGATGGAGATCATGGTGTCAAGCCGGTGACGAGATGATCATGGAGCCCCGAAGATGAAGATCAATGGAGCTATATGATATTGGCCATATCATGTCACAACTATATAATTGCATGTGATGTTTATTATGTATTATGCATCTTGTTTACTTAGGACGACGGTAGTAAATAAAATGATCCCTTATAAAATTTCAAGAAGTGTTCTCCCCTAACTGTGCACCGTTGCTACAGTTCGTCGTTTCTAAGCACCACGTGATGATCGGGTGTGATGGATTCTTACGTTCACATACAACGGGTGTAAGACAGTTTTACACAGCGAAAACACTTAGGGTTAACTTGACGAGCCTAGCATGTGCAGACATGGCCTCGGAACACGGAGACCGAAAGGTCGAACACGAGTCGTATGGAAGATACGATCAACATGAAAATGTTCACCGACGATGACTAGTCCGTCTCACGTGATGATCGGACACGGGCTAGTCGACTCGGATCGTGTAACACTTAGATGACTAAAGGGATGTCTAATCTAAGTGGGAGTTCATAATTTGATTAGAACTTTATTATCATGAACTTAGTCTAAAACCTTTGCAAATATGTCTTGTAGATCAATGGCCAACGCTAATTTCAACATGAACTTCAACGCGTTCCTAGAGAAAACCAAGCTGAAAGATGATGGCAGCAACTATACGGACTGGGTCCGGAACCTGAGGGTCATCCTCATAGCTGCCAGGAAACAATATGTCCTAGAAGGACCGCTAGGTGACGCTCCCGTCCCAGAGAACCAAGACATTATGAATGCTTGGCAGTCTCGCGCTGATGATTACTCCCTCGTTCAGTGCGGCATGCTTTACAGCTTAGAACCGGGGCTCCAAAAGCGTTTTGAGCATCACGGAGCATATGAGATGTTCGAAGAGCTGAAACTAGTTTTTCAAGCTCATGCCCGGGTCGAGAGATATGATGTCTCCGACAAGTTCTACAGTTGTAAGATGGAGGAAAACAGTTCTGTCAGTGAGCACATCCTGAAGATGTCTGGGTTGCACAACCGTATAACCCAGCTGAACATTAACCTCCCAGATGAGGCGGTCATTGACAGAATCCTCCAGTCGCTCCCACCAAGCTACAAGAGCTTTGTGATGAACTACAACATGCAGGGAATGGAAAAGACCATTCCTGAAGTGTTCTCGATGCTGAAGTCAGCAGAGGCTGAAATCAAGAAAGAACATCAAGTGTTGATGGTCAATAAGACCACTAAGTTCAAGAAGGGCAAGGGTAAGAAGAACTTCAAGAAGGATGGCAAAGATGTTGCCGCGCCTGGTAAGCCAGTTACCGGGAAGAAGTCAAAGAATGGACCCAAGCCTGAGACTGAGTGCTTTTATTGCAAGGGGAAGGGTCACTGGAAGCGGCACTGCCCCAAATACTTAGCAGATAAGAAGGCCGGCAACACCAAAGGTATATTTGATATACATGTGATTGATGTGTACCTTACCAGTACTCGTAGTAACTCCTGGGTATTTGATACCGGTGCCGTTGCTCATATTTGTAACTCACAGCAGGAGCTGCGGAATAAACGGAGACTGGCGAAGGACGAGGTGACAATGCGCGTCGGGAATGGTTCCAGAGTCGATGTGATCGCTGTCGGCACGCTGCCTCTACATTTACCTACGGGATTAGTTTTGAACCTTAATAATTGTTATTTAGTGCCAAGTTTGAGCATGAACATTGTATCTGGATCTCGTTTAATACGAGATGGCTACTCATTTAAGTCTGAGAATAATGGTTGTTCGATTTATATGAGAGATATGTTTTATGGTCATGCTCCGATGGTCAATGGTTTATTCTTAATGAATCTCGAGCGTAATATTACACATGTTCATAGTGTAGATGCCAAAAGATTTAAAGTTGATAACGATAGTCCCACATACTTGTGGCACTGCCGCCTTGGTCACATTGGTGTCAAGCGCATGAAGAAGCTCCATGCCGATGGACTTTTAGAGTCTCTTGATTATGAATCGTTTGACACGTGCGAACCATGCCTCTTAGGTAAAATGACCAAGACTCCGTTCTCCGGAACAATGGAGCGAGCAACCAACTTGTTGGAAATCATACATACCGATGTGTGCGGTCCAATGAGCGTTGAGGCTCGCGGAGGATATCGTTATGTTCTCACTCTCACAGATGACTTGAGTAGATATGGGTATGTCTACTTAATGAAACACAAGTCTGAGACCTTTGAAAAGTTCAAGGAATTTCAGAATGAGGTGGAGAATCAACGTGACCGAAAGATAAAATTCTTACGATCAGATCGTGGAGGAGAATACTTAAGTCACGAATTTGGTACACACTTAAAGAAATGTGGAATCGTTTCACAGCTCACGCCGCCTGGAACACCTCAGCGAAACGGTGTGTCCGAACGTCGTAATCGCACTCTATTGGATATGGTGCGGTCTATGATGTCTCTTACCGATTTACCTCTATCATTTTGGGGATACGCTCTAGAGACAGCTACATTCACTTTAAATAGGGCACCGTCTAAATCCATTGAGACGACACCGTATGAATTATGGTTTGGCAAGAAACCTAAGCTGTCGTTTCTAAAAGTTTGGGGATGCGAAGCTTATGTCAAGAAACTTCAACCTGAAAAGCTCGAACCCAAGTCGGAAAAATGCGTATTCATAGGATACCCTAAGGAAACTATAGGGTATACCTTCTACTTAAGATCCGAAGGCAAGATCTTTGTTGCCAAGAATGGATGCTTTCTGGAAAAAGAGTTTCTCTTGAAAGAAGTAAGTGGGAGGAAAGTAGAACTCGATGAAGTACTACCTCTTGAGCGGGATAGTGACGCAGCACAGGAAACCGTTCCTGTGATGCCCACACCAACTGAAGAGGAAAACCATGATAATGATCAAGGTACTTCGGATCAAGTTACTGCTGAACTTCGTAGGTCCACAAGGACACGTTCCGCACCAGAGTGGTACGGCAACCCTGTCCTGGAAATCATGTTGTTAGACAACAATGAACCTTCGAACTATGAAGAAGCAATGACGGGCCCGGATTCCAACAAATGGCTTGAAGCCGTGAAATCCGAGATAGAATCCATGTATGAAAACAAAGTATGGACTTTGACAGACTTGCCCGATGATCGGCGAGCGATAGAAAACAAATGGATCTTTAAGAAGAAGACGGACGCGGATGGTAATGTTACCATCTATAAAGCTCGACTTGTCGCTAAGGGTTATCGACAGGTTCAAGGGATTGACTACGACGAGACATTCTCTCCCGTAGCGAAGCTAAAGTCCGTCCGAATCATGTTAGCAATTGCCGCATACTATGATTATGAGATATGGCAGATGGACGTCAAAACAGCATTCCTTAACGGGCATCTTAAGGAAGAACTGTATATGATGCAGCCGGAAGGTTTTGTCGATCCTCAGAACGCTAACAAAGTATGCAAGCTCCAGCGATCCATTTATGGACTGGTGCAAGCATCTCGGAGTTGGAACATTCGCTTTGATGAGATGATCAAAGCGTTTGGGTTTATGCAGACTTATGGAGAAGCTTGCGTTTACAAGAAAGTGAGTGGGAGCTCTGTAGCATTTCTCATATTATATGTAGATGACATACTCCTGATGGGAAATAATATAGAATTTCTGGACAGCATTAAGGCCTACTTGAATAAGTGTTTTTCAATGAAGGACCTTGGAGAAGCTGCTTATATATTAGGCATCAAGATCTATAGAGATAGATCGAGACGCCTCATAGGTCTTTCACAAAGTACATACCTTGATAAGATTTTGAAGAGATTCAGAATGGATCAGTCCAAGAAGGGGTTCTTGCCTATGTTACAAGGTATGAGACTGAGCTCAGCTCAGTCACCGACCACAGCAAAAGATAAAGAAGAGATGAGTGTCATCCCCTATGCTTCAGCCATAGGATCTATTATGTATGCCATGCTGTGTACCAGACCCGATGTAAACCTTGCCGTAAGTTTGGTAGCAAGATACCAAAGTAATCCCGGCAAGGAACACTGGACAGCGGTCAAGAATATCCTGAAGTACCTGAAAAGGACAAAGGACATGTTTCTCGTTTATGGAGGAGACGAAGAGCTCGTCGTAAAGGGTTACGTCGACGCTAGCTTCGACTCAGATCCGGATGACTCTAAGTCACAAACCGGATACGTGTATATGTTGAATGGTGGAGCAGTAAGCTGGTGCAGCTGCAAGCAGAGCGTCGTGGCGGGATCTACGTGTGAAGCGGAGTACATGGCAGCCTCGGAGGCAGCACATGAAGCGATTTGGGTGAAGGAGTTCATCACCGACCTAGGAGTCATACCCAATGCGTCGGGGCCGATCAAACTCTTCTGTGACAACAATGGAGCTATTGCCCTCGCAAAGGAGCCCAGGTTTCACAAGAAGACCAGGCACATCAAGCGTCGTTTCAACTCCATCCGTGAAAATGTTCAAGATGGAGACATAGAGATTTGCAAAGTGCACACGGATCTGAATGTCGCAGATCCGCTGACTAAACCTCTCTCGCGTGCAAAACATGATCAACACCAGAACTCTATGGGTGTTCGATTCATCACAATGTAACTAGATTAGTGACTCTAGTGCAAGTGGGAGACTGTTGGAAATATGCCCTAGAGGCAATAATAAAAGTATTATTATATTTCATTGTTCATGATAATTGTCTTGTATTCATGCTATAACTGTATTATCCGGAAATCGTAATACACGTGTGAATACTTAGACCACACTATGTCCCTGGTAAGCCTCTAGTTGACCAGCTCGTTGTGATCAACAGATAGTCATGGTTTCCTGACTATGGACATTGGATGTAGTTGATAACGGGATCACATCATTGGGAGAATGATGTGATGGACAAGACCCAATCCTAAGCATAGCATAAAAGATCGTGTAATTCGTTTTGCTAGAGCTTTGCAAGTGTCAAGTATCTCTTCCTTCGACCATGAGATCGTGTAACTCCCGGATACCGTAAGAATGCCTTGGGTGTACCAAACGTCACAACGTAACTGGGTGACTATAAAGGTACATTACAGGTATCTCCGAAAGTAGCTGTTGGGTTGACACGGATCGAGACTGGGATTTGTCACTCCGTATGACGGAGAGGTATCTCTGGGCCCACTCGGTAATGCATCATCATATTGAGCTCAATGTGACCAAGGTGTTGGACACAGGATCATGCATTACGGTACGAGTAAAGTGACTTGCCGGTAACGAGACTGAACAAGGTATTGGGATACCGACGATCGAGTCTCGGGCAAGTAACGTATCGATTGACAAAGGGAATTGCATACAGGGTTTGATCGAATCCTCGACATAGTGGTTCATCCGATGACAACATCGAGGAGCATGTGGGAGCCATCATGGGTATCCAGATCCCGCTGATGGTTATTGACTAAGAGAGTCTCGGTCATGTCTGCATGTCTCCCGAACCCGTAGGGTCTACACACTTAAGGTTCAGTTACGCTAGGGTTATAGGGATATGTATATGCAGTAACCCGAATGTTGTTCGGAGTCCCGGATGAGATCCCGGACGTCACGAGGAGTTCCGGAATGGTCCGGAGGTAAAGATTTATATATGGGAAGTCCTGTTTCGGGCATCGGGACAAGTTTCGGGGTTATCGGTATTGTACCGGGACCACCGGAAGGGTCCCGGGGGTCCACCGGGTGGGTCCACCTGTCCCGGGGGGCCACATGGGCTGTAGGGGGGTGCGCCTTGGCCTAATGGGCCAAGGGCACCAGCCCCACATAGGCCCATGCGCCTAGGGTTCAAGGGGGGCAAGAGTCCTAGGAGGGTAAGGCACCTCCTAGGTGCCTTGGGGGGAGGGAAAACCCCCCTTGGCCGCCGCACCCCCTAGGAGATTTGATCTCCTAGGGCCGGCCACCCCCCCTTGGCACCCCTATATATAGTGGGGGGAGAGGAGGGACTTCATACCTGAACGCCCTGGCCTTTGGTTGCCTCCTTCTCCCTCCCCAACACCTCCTCCACCTCCATAGTGCTTAGCGAAGCTCTGCCGGAGTACTGCAGCTCCACCAACACCACGCCGTCGTGCTGCTGCTGGTGCCATCTCCCTCAACCTCTCCTCCCTTCCTTGCTGGATCAAGAAGGAGGAGACGTGGCTGTTCCGTACGTGTGTTGAACGCGGAGGTGCCGTCCGTTCGGCGCAGGTCATCGGTGATTTGGATCACGTCGAGTACGACTACATCATCACCTTGCAAGCTTCCGCACGCGATCTACAAGTGGTATGTAGATGCAAACTCTCTCCCTAGACTCGTTGCTTAGATGAACTCATAGATGGATCTTGGTGAAACCGTAGGAAAAATTTTAATTTTCTGCAACGTTCCCCAACATGCTAACCCATGGTCTTCGTGAGAGTTCTTTGTGGGGTTAGATTGCGGTGTGCAAGTTCAAGTGATGCATCACGAAGAGATCAAGTGCTTGAAGTTTGCCGTCCATTGTGGTGACAATGGACTTGTGAAGATGAGCGGAAGAGTGGCTCACCCATAGTGGAGTATGGGGGAGCAATCAACTAGTCTTCATCGAACCAACGCAATCAAGAAAGGTGGTCCAACTTGAGGGAGTCAAGATCGTCATCATCTAGCTCAAGTGGACCATGTGCAAGGCAAAGGTTTGCCCTTGATAGGTTTTCTATTTTATCGGTCTCATGGTAGTTGTGGGAGACCGGGTTATAGGATCGTTTGTCGTACTATCAAGGGGGCCTCTCGATGAGTTGCTTGATCGTATCATTCGTTGAGAGCTCAAACCATTGCATCCTTGCATCATCTTTATTGGTTCTTGTTTGGTTCTTCTCCTTGTGAGATTTGGAGCTTTTGGTCATGTTCATGTCAAGCTCGAGTTCATCGAAAACGGAGTTCATGCATCTTCTATGATGTTTTCGATGTTGGAGGGTATGCCGGTTCTTCTCTCTTGGAGGTGTCACTCCTTTGTTTGCTAAGCATACCTCCCCTGTTTTGATGCTACTCGTTGTCTTGTTTCAAACAAGCTTGAGTTTGCTCAATTCGGAGCTCATTTGCAGAAGTTATGGCAGTTCTGGTTTCCTTGGAGTATTCGTTGTTTCCGTGGTAGTGGCTTGAGGATGGCGCCAGCGGTAGTACCGTGGTCCACAGCGGTAGTACCGCCGAAGCACTCAAGCGGTAGTACCACTCCCAGAGCGGTAGTACCGCTCCCCAAGCGGTAGTACCGCTCCCCAAGCGGTAGTACCGCTCCCCAAGCGGTAGTACCGCTCTCCTAGCGGTAGTACCGCTTGTGGTCTTCGGCCGTAGTACCGCAGTGGTTCCGAGCTACTACCGCCTCGATTCGAGACCGTCATTTTTCGTGTCGGGTTTTGCGGTACTAAGTGCGGTAGTAGTGGCGGTAGTACCGCTCCAAGCGGTAGTACCGCGCCTACTCCCACGATAGTACCGCTCTGGGGCCAGGGCCCTGTCCTCCTCGTCAGCGCGGCAGTACCGCTGGGTGAGAGCGGTAGTACTGCCCTCAGCGGTAGTACCGCCCTTCCCAAGTGGTAGTACCGCTCTGTGCGTGGCTGTTCAGTGGGGGTAATGGTTGGATTGGTTCCCCCACTATATAAAGGGGTCTTCTTCCCCATTGAACCTTATCCTTTGAGCTCGTGTTCTTTCCCCATTGTTGACCTTCTTCGAGCTTGCTAACTCTCAATCCCTCCATGGATTCTTGCTAGTTTTTGAGGGAAAAGAGAGAGGAGATCTAGATCCACGTTTCCACCAATCACTTTCTCCTCTAAGTGAGGGGAACCCCTTGGATCTAGGTCTTGGAGTTCTTCGTGTTCTTCTTTCGTTCTTCCTCTCATTTTCCTCCCTAGCATTAGTTGCTTTGGTGGGATTTGGGAGAGAAGGACTTGGGCACTCCGTGTGCCCTTGCCATTGCATTTGGTGCATCGGTTTGAGTTCTCCACGGTGATTCGTGGAAGTTACAAGTTGAGAAGCTTATTACTCTTGGGTGCTTGGTACCCTTGAGCTTGTTCCTCTTGGGTGCTTGGGCGCCCTAGACGGTTGGTGGTGTTCGGAGCTCAATCATTGTGGTGTAAAGCTCCGGGCAAGCGTCGGGGTCTCCAATTAGGTTGTGGAGATCGCCCCGAGCAATTTGACGGGTACCGGTGACCGCCCCAAGGGTTGCCAAAGTGTACGGGTTCGGTGACCGCCCCCAAGGGTTGCCATTTGTACGGGTTCGGTGACCTCCCTCAAGGGTCCCTTAGTGGATTCATGGCATCTTGCATTGTGCGAGGGCGTGAGGAGATTACGGTGGCCCTAGTGGCTTCTTGGGGAGCATTGTGCCTCCAAACCTCTCTAAACGGAGATCAGCATCCGCAAGGGTGTGAACTTCGGGATACATCGTCGTCTCTGCGTGCCTCGGTTATCTCTTACCCGAGCCCCTTTACTTATGCACTTTACTTTTTGATAACCATATTGTTCTTTGTCATATATCTTGCTATCACATAGTTGCTTATCTTGCTTAGCATAAGTTGTTGGTGCACATAGGTGAGCCTAGTTGTTGTAGGTTTTGTGCTTGACAAATTAACCGCTAGGTTTATTCCGCATTTGTTCAAGCCTAAACCGTAATTATTTTAAAGCGCCTATTCACCCCCCCCTCTAGGCGACATCCACGATCTTTCAGTGTTATTCTAGTATGAACTCTTTTATAGATCGATCTGAACGGATAACTTTGAGGTGGTTTCGTACCCTACCATAATCTCTATGTTTGTTCTCCGCTATTAGTGTCTTTGGAGTGACTCTTTGTTGCATGTTGAGGGCTTGTTATATGATCTATCTATGTTATTATTGTTGAGAGAACTTGCACTAGTGAAAGTATGAACCCTAGGCCTTGTTTCCTATCATTGCAATACCGTTTATGCTCACTTTTACCGCTCGCTACCTTGCTGTTTTTATAATTTAAGATTACAAATACCCTTATCTACCATCCATATTGCACTTGTATCACCATCTCTTCGCCGAACTAGTGCACCTATACAATTTGCCATTGTATTGGGTGTGTTGGGGACACAAGAGACTCTTTGTTATTTGGTTGCAGGGTTGCTTGAGAGAGACCATCTTCATCCTACGCCTCCTACGGATTGATAAACCTTAGGTCATCCACTTGAGGGAAATTTTCTATTGTCCTACAAACCTGTGCACTTGCAGGCCCAACAACGTCTACAAGAAGAAGGTTGTGTAGTAGACATCAGATCCCATCTCAGATTTCATGGCCTCAAGCCATTTTGCGGAATCTGGGCTCACCATTGCTTCTTCATAGTTCATAGGTTCACCTTGGTCAAGTAAAATGACCTCCAGAATAGGATTACCGTACCACTCTGGTGTGGATCTTACTCTGGTTGACCTACGAGGTTCAGTAGTAACTTGATATGAAGTTTTATGATCAACATCATTAGCTTCCTCACTAATTGGTGTAGGTGTCACATGAACCGGTTTCTGTGATGAACTACTTTCCAATAAGGGAGCAGGTACAGTTACCTCATCAAGTTCTACCTTCCTCCCACTCACTTCTTTCGAGAGAAACTCCTTCCCTAGAAAGGATCCATTCTTAGCAACAAATGTCTTGCCTTCGGATCTATGATAGAAGGTGTACCCAACAGTTTCCTTTGGGTATCCTATGAAGACACATTTCTCTGATTTAGGTTCGAGCTTATCAGGTTGAAACTTTTTCACATAAGCATCGCAGCCCAAAACTTTAAGAAACGACAACTTTGGTTTCTTACCAAACCATAGTTCATAAGGCGTCGTCTCAATGGATTTCCATGGTGCCCTATTTAATGTGAATGCAACCGTCTCCAAAGCATAACCCAAAAATGATAGCAGTAAGTCAGTAAGAGACATCATAGATCGCGACATATCTAGTAAAGTACGATTACGACGTTCGTACACACCATTACGTTGTGATGTTCCGGGTGGCGTGAGTTGCGAAACTATTCCGCGTTGTTTCAAATGAAGACCAAACTCGTAACTCAAATATTCTCCTCCACGATGAGATCATAGAAACTTTATTTTCCTATTACGATGATTTTCCACTTCACTCTGAAATTCTTTGAACTTTTCAAATGTTTCAGACTTATGTTTCATTAAGTAGATATACCCATATCTGCTCAAATCATCTATGAAGGTGAGAAAATAACGATACCAGCAGCGAGCTTCAACATTCATCAAACCACACACATCAGTATGTATGATCTCCAACAAATCTGTTGCTCGCTCCATTGTTCCGGAGAACGGCGTTTTAGTCATCTTTCCCATGAGGCATGGTTCGCAAGTACCAAGTGATTCATAATCAAGTGATTCCAAAAGTCCATCAGTATGGAGTTTCTTCATGCGCTTTACACCAATATGACCTAAACGGCAGTGCCACAAATAAGTTGCACTGTCATTATCAACTCTGCATATTTTGGCTTCAATATTATGAATATGTGTATCACTACTATCGAGATTCCATATAAATAGACCACTCTTAAAGGGTGCATGACCATAAAAGATATTACTCATATAAATAGAACAACCATTATTCTCTGATTTAAATGAATAACCGTCTCGCATCAAACAAGATCCAGATATAATGTTCATGCTTAACGCTAGCACCAAATAACAGTTATTTAGGTCTAAAACTAATCCCGAAGGTAGATGTAGAGGTAGCATGCCGACGGCGATCACATCGACTCTGGAACCATTTCCCACGCGCATCGTCACCTCGTCCTTAGCCAATCTTCGCTTAATCCATAGCCCCTGTTTCGAGTTGCAAATATTAGCAACAGAACCAGTATCAAATACCCAGGTGCTACTGCGAGCATTAGTA
The DNA here is from genome assembly GCF_018294505.1 of Triticum aestivum. Taxonomy (NCBI): domain Eukaryota; kingdom Viridiplantae; phylum Streptophyta; class Magnoliopsida; order Poales; family Poaceae; genus Triticum; species Triticum aestivum. The sequence goes on from NC_057813.1 coordinate 19,107,895, forward strand.
AGGTACACATCAATAACATGTATATCACATATACCTTGTTCACCTTGCCATCCTTCTTATCCGCCAAATACTTTGGGCAGTTCCGCTTCCAGTGACCAGTCCCTTTGCAGTAGAAGCACTCAATCTCAGGCTTAGGTCCAGATTTAGGTTTCTTCTCTTGAGCAGCAACTTGATTGCCGTTCTTCTTGAAGTTCCCCTTCTTCTTCCCTTTACCCTTTTTCTTGAAACTGGTGGTCTTATTGACCATCAACACTTGATGCTCCTTCTTGATTTCTACTTCCGCAGCCTTTAGCATTGCGAAGAGCTCGAGAATTGTCTTATCCATCCCTTGCATATTATAGTTCATCACGAAGCTCTTGTAGCTTGGTGGCAGTGATTGAAGAATTCTGTCATTGACACTATCACCCAGAAGATTAACTCCCAGTTGAATCAAGTGATTGTTATACCCAGACATTTTGAGTATATGTTCACTGACAAAACTATTCTCCTCCATCTTGCAGCTGTAGAACTTATTGGAGACTTCACATCTCTCAATCGGTGCATTTGCTTGAAATATTAACTTCTACTCCTGGAACATCTCATATGCTCCATGACGTTCAAAACGTTGTTGAAGTCCCGGTTCTAAGCTGTAAAGCATGGCACACTGAACTATCGAGTAATCATCAACTTTGCTCTACCAGACGTTCTTAATGTCGTTAGTTGCATCTGCAGCAGGCCTGGCACCCAGCGGTGCTTCCAGGACGTAATTCTTCTATGCAGCAATGAGGATAATCCTCAAGTTACGGACCCAGTTCATGTAATTGCTACCATCATCTTTCAACTTTTCTTTCTCAAGGAACGGAATAAAATTCAACGGAACAATAGCATGGGCCATCTATCTACAACAACATAGATATGAAAAATACTATCGGGTACTAAGTTCATGATAAATTAAAGCTCAATTAATCATACTTAAGAACTCCCACTTAGATAGACATCCCTCTGATCATCTAAGTGATCACGTGATCCAAATCAACTAAACCATGTCCGATCATCACGTGAGATGGAGTAGTTTTCAATGGTGAACATCACTATGTTGATCATATCTACTATATGATTCACGCTCGACCTTTCGGTCTCCAGTGTTCCGAGGCCATATATGCATATGCTAGGCTCGTCAAGTTTAACCCGAGTATTCTGCGTGTGCAAAACTGGATTGCACCCATTGTATGTGAGCGTAGAGCTTATCACACCCGGTCATCACGTGGTGTCTCAGCACGAAGAACTGTAGCAATGGTGCATACTCGGGGAGAACACTTATACCTTGAAATTTAGTGAGAGGTCATCTTATAATGCTACCGTCGATCTAAGCAAAATAAGATGCATAAAAGATAAACATCACATGCAATAAATATAAGTGATATGATATGGCCATCATCATCTTGTGCCTTTGATCTCCATCTCCAAAGCACCATCATGATCACCATCGTCACCGGCGCGACACCTTGATCTCCATCGTAGCATCGTTGTCGTCTCCCCAACTATTGCTTCTACGACTATCGCTACCGCTTAGTGATAAAGTAAAGCAATTATAGGGCAATTGCATTGCATACAATAAAGCGACAACCATATGGCTCCTGCCAGTTGCCGATAACTCGGTTACAAAACATGATCATCTCATACAATAAAATTTAGCATCATGTCTTGACCATATCACATCACAGCATGCCCTACAAAAACAAGTTAGATGTCCTCTACTTTGTTGTTGCAAGTTTTACGTGGCTGCTACAGGCTTAGCAAGAACCATTCTTACCTATGCATCAAAACCACAACGATATTTCGTCAAGTTAGTGATGTTTTAACCTTCACAAGGACCGGGCGTAGCCACACTCGGTTCAACTAAAGTTGGAGAAATGGACACCCGCCCGCCACCTCTGTGCAAAAGCACGTCGGTAGAACCAGTCTCGCTTAAGCGTAGGCATAATGTCGGTCTGGGCCACTTCATTCAACAATACCGCCGAACCAAGGTATGACATGCTGGTAAGCAGTATGACTTGTATCGCCCACAACTCACTTGTGTTCTACTCGTGCATATAACATCTACGCATAAACCTGGCTCGGATGCCACTGTTGGGGAACGTAGCAATTTCAAAAAAATTCTACGCAAGATCATGGTGATGCATAGCAACAAGAGGGGAGAGTGTGTCCATGTACCCTTGTAGACTGAAAGCAGAAGCGTTATGACAACGCGGTTGATGTAGTCGAACGTCTTCACGATCCGACCGAACCAAGTACCGAACGCACGGCACCTCCGAGTTCAGCACACGTTCAGCTCGATGACATCCCACGAACTCCGATCTAGCAGAGCGTTGCGGGACAGTTCCGTCAGCACGACGGCGTGATGACGGTGTTCATGATGCTACCGACGCAGGGCTTCGCCTAAGCCTCGATATGATATTACCGATGTGGAATATGGTGGAGGGGGGCACCGCACACGGCTGGGAGAGATCAACAGATCAACTTGTGTGTCTATGGGGTGCCCCCCTACCCCCGTATATAAAGAAGCTAGGGGGAGGCAGCCGGCCAGGAGGAGGAGGGTGCGCCAAGGGGGGAGTCCTACTCCCACCGGGAGTAGGACTCCTCCTTTCCTAGTAGGAGTAGGAGAAGGGGGGAAGGGAGGGCGAGAGGGGAAGGAAAGGGGGGCACACGGCCTGCCCTGGCCGCCCCTCCTCTTCTCCACTAGGGCCCATGAGGCCCAATAAACCCCCCGTGGGGTTCCGGTAACCCCCCGGTACTCTAGTATATGTCTGAAACCTCCCGAAACCATTCCGGTGACCAAACATAGTCGTCCAATATATTGATCTTTACGTATCGACCATTTCAAGACTCATCGTCATGTCCGTCATCATATCCGGGACTCTGAACTACCTTCGGTACATCAAAACACAAAAACTCATAATACCGATCGTCACCGAACTTTAAGCGTGCGGACCCTACAGGTTCGAGAACTATGTAGACATGACCGATACACGTCTCCGGTCAATAACCAATAGCGGAACCTGGATGCTCATATTGGCTCCTACATATTCTACGAAGATCTTTATCGGTCAAACCGCATAACAACATATGTTGTTCCCTTTGTCATCGGTATGTTACTTGCCCGGGATTCGATCGTCGGTATCTCAATACCTAGCTCAATCTCGTTATCGGCATGTCTCTTTAATCGTTCTGTAATGCATCATCCCGCAACTAACTCATTAGTCACATTGCTTGCAAGGCTTATAGTGATGTGCATTACCGAGAGGGCCCAGAGATACCTCTCCGACAATCGGAGTGAAAAATCCTAATCTCGATCTATGCCAACCCAACAAGTACCATCGGAGACACCTGTAGAGCACCTTTATAATCACCCAGTTACAGTGTGACGTTTGGTAGCACACAAAGTGTTCCTCCTGTAATCGGGAGTTGCATAATCTCATAGTCATAGGAACATGTACAAGTCATGAAGAAAGTAATAGCAGTAAACTGAAACGATCAAGTGCTAAGCTAACGGAATGGGTCAAGTCAATCACATCATTCTCCTAATGATGTGATCCCGTTAATCAAATGACAACTCATGTCTATGATTAGGAAACTCAACCATCTTTGATAAACGAGCTAGTCAAGTAGAGGCATACTAGTAACACTATGTTTGTCTATGTATTCACACATGTATTATGTTTCCGGTTAATACAATTCTAGCATGAAAAATAAACATTTATCATGACATAAGGAAATAAATAATAACTTTATTATTGCCTCTAGGGCATATTTCCTTCAGTTACCGTGAAGGGATTGACAACCCCTTTATCGCGTTGGTTGTGAGGTTCTTGTTTGTTTGTGTAGGTGCGTGGGACTTTTGAGGAGCCTCCTACTGGATTGATACCTTGGTTCTCAAGAACTGAGGGAAATACACGCTACTTTGCTGCATCACCCTTTCCTCTTCAAGGGAAAACCAACGCAGTGCTCAAGAGGTAGCAGTGATCAACTTGGGCAAGAGGACCCTGCCTGTAATATGGTTTTGTGTCAAACACTTGCTCTTCCTGCTCGCTCTCAATGATCATGGTGTGCAAGATGACACAGCAAGTCATGATCTCCCACATTTGATCTTTCGACCAGGTCTGAGCAGGGAACCGGACAACAGCAAATCGAGATTGGAGCACACCAAATGCCCGCTCGACATCCTTCCTGCAAGCCTCCTGAACCTTCGCAAAGAAGGCATTCTTGCCTCCTGGCATAGGGTTTGAGATAGTCTTCACAAATGTCGACCATCTCGGATAGATGCCGTCAGCTAGGTAGTACCCCTTGTTGTAGTGTCGCCCATTGACCTCGAAGTTCACCGGAGGAGAATGACCTTCAACAAGCTTGGCAAAGAAAAGGGAGCACTGCAGGACGTTGATGTCATTGTGAGTTCTTGACATCCCAAAGAAAGAGTGCCAAATCAAGAGGTCATGTATGGACACTGCCTCAAGTACCACACTGCAACCGCCTTTGCGCCTTTGTACAACCCCTGCCAAGCAAATGGACAGTTCTTCCATTTCCAATGCATGCAGTCGATGGTTCCAAGCATCCCAGGAAATCCTCTTGCTGCATTCTGTGCTAGGATACGAGCAGTGTCTTTCGCATTGGGTGTTTGCAAGTATTGCGGTCCAAACACTGCCACCACTGCCCTGCAGAACTTGTAGAAACACTAAATGGTGGTGGACTCGGCCATGTGCCCATAGTCGTCGAGTGAATCGTCGGGAGCTCCGTATGCAAGCATCCTCATAGTTGTCGTGCATTTCTGGATTGAGGTGAATCCAAGTGTGTCAGTGCAATCCTTCTTGCACTTGAAGTAGTTGTCGAACTCCTGGATGGAATTCACAATCCTGAGGAAAAGATTTCGGCTCATCCGATAACGGCGCCGAAATATTTTCTCACCGTGCAATGGAGCGTCGGCAAAGTAGTCGAAGTAGAGCATGCAGTAGCCTTCCAGACAATGTCGGTTCTTTGCTTTCACCCGCCCCGGCGCTGAGCCACCTCGCCGCGGCTTTTCACTGCTCACGAGCAGGTCGGCGAGGGCAGTGAGCACCATGAGATGCTCCTGCTCATGGACGTCGGCTTTGGCTTCCTCCTCCAGCAACACTGCGAGCGCCTCCTCGTCGTCCGAGTCCATCGCCGGGCCGGGCAAATTACCGAAGACCTTGCGGGCGAGGTGGGCGCACACCCACCGGTGTACAGGCCCTGGCCGGAACGCCGAAAAAGTTGGCCGGACGGCGGTGGAGAGGCTGCCTCGGCGAAACCTCTTCTTTTTTTGGCGGGGAATGGTCTATCTAGCTGTGGTGGGCGGTGAACGGTGCCGGGATCGGTAGAGTGGCGGCCGAGCGCGGGGGGGTCGGAGGCAAATCTGGACGGTCGGCTTGACTTTTCGCCTGACAATGTGGCCCCAGGTGCGCTTTTCCCTTGCGCCGGAGCCCCGAGCGCCTCCCAGTGCGTCGGGTTTGGCCTGCGATCGCCAGGCGCAAAAACGGACCGAGCCGGCGGAATTCAGCGTCTTGGGGGCGCGACTGAGGCGTTTTTTCGGTGCCGGCGGGGAAAAAACGCCTGGGGAGGGCCTGTTGGGGGCGCAGCTGGAGATGCTCTATTTGCTCTAGCTCTCTCCTTCCCAACGCCGGCTCACAGTGTGCCCTCGCGACTCCCCTCATCACTCATCGGTGTTGTGCCGAGCCGTCACCACCTCTCCCCACGCCTCCGCTATCGCTCCACTCGTCGCGCCTCCTCGCGGGGCTGGCCAATTGGTGTCCGACCTCCGCTGCGCGCCGTCGGCACAGGTGCTCCTCCATGGCCTCTCTCTCTCTATCCATTTGAAGGAATCCTCATGGCACCGATCTCGTTTGCGGTTTTGTCCATTTCAGCTAGCCCTATTCTGGATGAGTCTTTGAGTTCTCAAGATTCAGCCCTTACATATGCTTGCCGCCAATGAAAAACCGTCCAAGTCGTTGTAGTATAGTGGTAAGTATTCCCGCCTGTCACGCGGGTGACCCGGGTTCGATCCCCGGCAACGGCGTAATTTTTTCTCTCCCTTACTAAAAAGGATTCGCGGTTATTATTCTCTGATCTCCTGAACACATTGCCCAGCCGTGCTTGTGGCCGATTTTCTAAGTATGTTATATACTTTTCCGTTTAACTATTACTATCAATTGGGCGTTTGGTCTAGTGGTATGATTCTCGCTTTGGGTGCGAGAGGTCGCGAGTTCGATTCTCGCAACGCCCCAATTTTTTTGTTTTTATTTAATTTTCTTCTCACCCCTGGTTTTTTTTTCCTGGTGAACGCCTGTGCCACTGTTGAGAAAAAGGGCTAGCACTTGTGTTTACTTACACTAGATAGATCTCACATTTATCCTCCAGAAAAAATTATACGGTGGCAAAAAAAAAACTCGCTGGCAGATTGTACCTGCATTTTCTTTCATTATTAGGGATGAAGAGAACTTGTGTTCTCACTTGTGTCCAATAATCCCTCCGTCTCAAAAATAAGTGCCGTTAATTTAGTACAACTTTGTACTGGGGATGGAGAGAGTACTACATAACATGGGTCGATCAAAAGAGACATGAATTATTGATCATAGCATTCAACTGCACAAAGCTAGAGTAAAATTTCACACAAACAAATCACATTATATACAATCTTGTTTTCCACCTCTTTATTGACCAAGTTTGTCAGGTTCGCGTTGTGTGTGTAACAAATTTTGTGGCACATTTCAATGGCCCTGTCTATTGCTCCATCAGGAGGGCGTCGATATTGCGCTTGCCCTCTGGGCCTTTGCTGTACCAGGATGAGACATAGTCGCCGTAAACCACATCCTTATACTTCTGCGGATGGTCCTTGCTCACGAGCTGGGGGGCAGTACATATTTTCTGAGATTTAGGTGGATCGTAGAACGTCGCCACTGACAAGCGGGCACGGTCGGCGTTGACCACAGCTCGATGCACGGCGCTCTTGTATCTTCCATTGGTTATGATCTGAATCATGGTAGAAATCATGAGCAACATATGAAAGAACCATTTAGCAACTATGCAGGAGGAGATCTTCAGCTTAAGTTTAGAATCAACGATTTGGTCAGAGACCATGTCAATCCAATGGAAGATAACAAAATGTACATGCAGAAGTCAATCTAGTGAAAACATAACAAAATGTTCATACAGAAGAAGCGTGGCCATATGATAAGATTTGCACTTATTCACCAAAACATTGAACATAAAGCATAAAAAAGAACGCTAAATAAACAGGGATTAATTAGCATTCTGCATGTAAACAGAAGAAAGAAAATTGTGTCATGATGCTCAATCAGTACATTATGTGCTGCCCCGCCAAACAATTGTAATGGTTGGTGTAATGAAGTTTACTGACAAATTGTTCCTGACGTTTTACTAAATTTTAGCTGATGGAATATCAAGCAGCACATCCTTGAACTAGTAGTAGGTTTTATTCCTACCAGTATTCCAGCATCTGTTGATTTTGATCAGATTCATACAAGCTATCTAGAAATATTGAATTGAAGTCGTCCAAAATAGAACAGGGTATGGTAAGTATATATGTTAGACAGACCCTAGAAGTCATATCACTGATTGATTAGAGGGAATGAGAGTTTAAGTGGGAAGGGGAATGGGAGTTGAGAAAGCCAATTCCCACCATTTTCTTCCGACGGGATACCCTGTTAATTCGCGGGCAGAGTTTCATCCCACACTAATTCCAATCATATACCAACAAGGGAATGGAAGTAAAAGTCTACTTAAAGGGCAGCCCGGTGCATGTAGCTCCCGCTTGCGCAGGGTCGGGGAAGGGTCTGACCACTTTGGGTCTATAGTACGCAGCCTTTCCCTACATTTCTGTAAGAGGCTGTTTCCAGGACTTGAACCCGTGACCTCATGGTCACAAGGCAGCAGCTTTACCACTGCGCCAAGTAAAAGTCTACTTCCCATTGCCTAATCCCTCCACAAACTCCCTTGTGCAAACTCCCATTCCCCTGCCCAAGGGATTGCCAAACAGGACGTTAAGTAATAAACACATAAAAGCATGTGGAGGTATTTTACCTCTGTCTGGTCAGACAGAATTACAAGGATTGCATCAGGCACAGGATGCACAGGTATCCACATCCCATCCTTGAATACCTCAAGTCCACCCACATCATCTTGTATTAGAAGTGTTATTGCGCCAAAGTCAGAATGAGATTGCAATCCGAGAGCAAGATCTGGCTGTGGACAAGGGGAGTAGTAGCTAACGGTGATGTTCTGATAAGCTTCTCCCACCGCTTCTTGCAGGTAGGAGGGTGGCAAGTTCAGACTTTCAGAGATGATGCACAGCAATCTTTGGGCAAGGACTTTCATGCTGTCGCTGTATTTCACAACAGTGTCCCTGCAAACATTGCAGATATATTAGGCTATTTGTTCTCGTAAAAAGATAGTTAATGTGATAGATATTGTAGAAACAGGGGCAATGATACAAGGTAGCTCATGAGATGTATTAATGAATCTCAGTAGCGATGTGTCGTCCTACAGTAGTATCTGGCTGAATTTCTACTCAGAATCATATTCTGAAAGAACCTATGTAGACAACTAGAAAATCACACTGAAATGGTCATTTCTAGATAGTACTAGAAATTAAATCGCATGGGAAAAAAATCGCGTGTGAAATACTGGTCCGAGAGAATGGCGAGATAAAGTTTTTCCTGAACCTAAACATGAATCTACAACAGAGACAGTGTGCTTTGTCCCCAATTCTTTTACTCAATCCTGCATCTGAGCATGTAATTCATGTTTTTGTTATTAGTGAATTCCTCATAAAATGGCCAAAGCAGTCCAAAAATTCTAGTATAAAAGATATGGAGCGTGCACATTTAACGCGTAGGAGCTCATCCAGAGACTACCCTGCAGTCTGTACCTGTATCCTGGGACGAAGTTGGGCCACCGGGCGGGGTCGCGGCGGGACTCGGGGAGGGTGTGGTGGTCGAAGTAGTCGCGCCAGTCGAGCACGGAGTCGTCGTTGGCGAGCATGCGGCTGCCGTAACCCTCGGCGGCGGCGCCCCTGGCCGGGTCGCAGCCGAACCGGAGCTTCTCCGCCATGGGCGCGCGGAAGAACGCCAGCCCGGCGGCCCGCATCGCGTCGAGCAGCTCCGGCGGGGCCCCGTGGTTGACGACGTGGAAGGCGCCCCACTCGGCGCACGCGCGGCCGACCGCGTCGGTTGTTGCGGCGGCGGCGTCCGAGAGGTCCAGGACGGGGACGGAGAGGGAGGCGGCGGGGGAGGTGGAGGGGCCCGCGCGGAGGTCGGGCGGCTGGATGTACTGCGCCGGGAGGCTGGGCATGCCGGCGTCGGCCAGCGCCTGGACGCGGGGCGCCGCGGCGGTTTCCATCGGAGCAGCGGGATTCGGCGACTACCCACCGGTGGCGTGGTGGTCACAGCTACGGTGCTGGTAAGACCGACCCACGAATGGAGATTTTTTTTTCCTTCAGAATTTCAATCTCTGCTAAACCAGGAGTACAAACAACCCTGGAAAGAAACCATGTGATACATATGGTAAGCAACCTAAATTATAAAAAAACAAAAAATACAGAAATTATATTGGAGTCCTTGGGCCACACTTTTTTCTCCCTCGCCTGTATGGGCGATGGCGCGTCTTTGCATGACACTCCATCTTCAGAGTAAACTTGTCGTTGTTGATCACAGAAAGGAAGTCATCAAGGGCCACAACTTCACTGGCCTAACACCCTTGAGAAGAAGTCATCACAAACCAGAAGAGTTGAAAATCCGAGAGCATGCCTCATTATTCTCATAGGTGTCACACTGGCATGAGAGAACACACCGACGTGACAAAGATGAGACGAGAGCACCAGACTACATGAGAAAGTTGTCGGTGTCGTTGTATTGATGTACCGTGTAAACTCTAGCCCCATCGTCCTGAAAGGACGACAATAATTGACGAGGATTTATGCCTGCGAGTCATTGATGCCGCAAAAGGCGACATCATTTAGATGGACAAGTTGGACAAAAATATTGTATTCACCAGACTGGCACTGCTATCACAATCAATGATGCGTCACAGAGAAACCCTAACCCTTAACTATGTATGGATCGACGCCGAAGCATTGGGGTTGGCCACACATCGAGCCACAGAAGAAGTCGGTGGAGTAACCAACAGGCTTAACACTGATGACGATGGATGGCGAGGAATGACAACTCGCCTTGATTGCCTCTCATGACAAAGGGGGAAGGTGAGGAGAAAGAAATTGTTTGATTCCACATGAGTAACGAAAATGATTCCCTTTTCATAAACTTTGGTTAAGTTACACCATTGTATCATATATAGATAGTAGCGGCGGCAGGAATAATCAACGCCCCAGGCAGCCTTTGAGGCACTGTAGTACTGTAGCTACAGTAGTGCTACAACATACAAGGAAACACATCTCACGCCCCAGGCAGCGGCCCGGGCTGCCTGGGGCCTATCTCCGCCACTGTATATAGACACCACACAACAAATCAAGCTAAATTACCCATAAAAAAATGAACATCTCGTAAGTTATTAAGCTCCCTTAGGACGGGGCGTCCTATAGTGCATCCAGGTAGTCTACAATCGTAGCACCACATGATAGGAAGTGTATCAGTTGTCGGTTGCGGTTGGGCTTGTTCGCACGTGGACGTAATGCTCTTATGATGATCGGTAGACAAATCTTCAAATTCATGAACACTTTTAAATTCATTAAATTTTTAAAAATCATTATTATTTCTGAAATTGGGGAACTACTTTGAAATCTGAGAACATTTTCTAAATTCATTATCTTTTTAAAATTTGCAAACATTTTTTGTATTATGGGGTACATTTTTTTCAAATTTGTAAATATTTCCTAAATTCGTGAGCTTTTTTTCAATTCACAAACATTTTTCAAATACGTATATTTTCAAGTTAATGGACATTTTTTATTTTTACAATGTTTTTAAAATTCATGAAGATTCCTTTGTTTTTTTGAACATTTTAAATGTTGTCTCTACTTTTTTTCATCCTTCCTCTTTATTTTTCCCTTCGCTTCTTCAGATGGACTGAGGATGATGCGGAGCATCCCACATTCATTCCCATGTACACTCCGACTATTCTCCAAGCCCCAAGAGAACATATGACGAGATCTCAAACATACGACATTGGACACAAGGTGAATTCACTCCTCTTCGAACCGTCACTTTCCACATGTGAGACATGACTACTACCTCATGCATGGACCTTGCCTATACTCAGGTACAATCGAGATGACCATGGAGAATCAAAGGATCAAGGCCAAGCATGGAAGAGAAGAAGGAAGAAGAGTCGGCTGCTACAGGCCCCGGACATCCGGCCCCAGCCCAGACATCCGGCGCCCATCACAGAACGCGTCCAGAAGCTGAACCCCGTCAGCCCGGACATCCGGCCAGAGGCCCGGGCATCCGGCTCTTCCCGAGCCGTCGGACATCCGGCGCACGCTATCCAGAGAGCAGAAGAATCGGCCACTCCAGCCCGGACATCCGGCCCGACGCCCGGACATCCGGCCTCCCCTGCCTGCGTGCAGCGGATCTGGGCCGAGGCCCATGTACCCCTTCGCCCCTTAGACTATATATACTCCCCCTCCACCTACGTTTTAGGGTTAGCGTTGATTTAGCTCATTTGTGAGGATAGAGCCTCGCTCATCCATCGGATCTCCTCCTCGTGAGAGACCGCGGCCTCTTCGGAGAAGATCCACTTGGATTCAAGACCCCTTTACGGGAAGATCCCCTCGTGGATTCAAGACCTCCTCTAGGAGAAGAACGGCTACCTTTGTATCTTTCTTTTGTTGATTTTGAATCTTGTGCTACCTCATGTGTTCGGTGATCTAGCCCTTGTGTGATCGATACTTGTCGGTTGAGTGATTCTCTCATTCCTCCCCGTGATTTCCCATTTGTGTTTTCCGCGCGTTCTTCGTGTTTCCCCGTAGGATCCACTCCAAACGTGAAAGATCGGCCCCTAGGGTTCCGCCCTACATCATCTTGGTATCATGAGCCACGTTGATCGTGTTTTTGGAGCCCCTACCCCTCTTTTTCTAGCTTGATTTTGTTGATTTCGTCCTAAATCCGAAAATCCCCACCAAAAAATAGCCCCAATTTTTTTTGTGATTTGTTGGTTTGATGATGTTTTGTTGATTTTGATCCAGGGATTTGCCTGGTTTCAAGTGGATCTAGCATCTCCCCAAGTTTCCCCACTTTCCATCCATGAAATGTCTCAAATTTTGACCCCGAAATCTCAATTTTCCGCCCCAAAATCGAGTTCCTCGAGTTCATCCTTGGATTTGGAGCCCGGACATCCGGCCATCACAGAAATCCGGCCATTAGCCCGGACATCCGGCTCCTGGAGCACATTTTCGCGCAAGTTTCTGGACATCAGACCCCGGAAATCCGGCCCGACCCCCGGATGTCCGGCCCATGGGATTTCAGCTTTTTCCGTTTCACAGTTTTGACCGTAACTAATTCATCTGGAGTCCGTTTTTGACGTTCTTTAGCTCGTTTTGAAGCTATTGACATCCCCCATCCCATAAAAATACCACCAACACCATTTGACTCCATCAAATTTTCCAAAATTTGGCAAGTTTGCCGAGGCCCTCCACCATATCATCCGCATAGCCACCACCGACTTCCGCAACCTAACCCATTTTGTTCCCCATAGCATTTGAGGTTGTTTGAGTAGTGACTTGAGTCTCCTAAGGTGTTTCAGCTACTTAGGGACGGTTGCTTCTTCATCAACCACCACCATTCCACCTCCGCATAGGCTTGCCCACCATACACTTCCGCCACCGCAACTTAACCCAATTGTTGTTTGAGCTTGTTCGAGTTGTGGCTTGTGTCTCCTAAGGTGTTTCGGCTACTTAGGGACGGCAACTTCAACTCCGACACGTGTATAGCCAATCACGTGTTAGAGTTGCCAAGTGCAAACCACCACCGCATTCCCGCTACCACCATTTTGACATTTGACATTTGAGATTTTGAGTTTGCGGTTTTTCTGTTTCCTAAGGTGTTTCGGCTACTTAGGGGCGAGTCTCCATCATCTTGGTTTCTACATCAAGAACACCGCCACTCATCATCGCCGGACGGTAACCTCCATATCATCTTGGTATCGTGGTATCCCTCCATTGTATATTCCCATTGCCATTGCATTGTTAACCCCTAGCCCATTTTGGCGTCACTTGCCTATCGAGACTAGCCATTTGAGTATTGCCGGCAACGTTACTTGTGCACATTAGTGATCATACTTCCCATAGCATATATACCATATCATCGTGGTGCATACATTGCTATCATATATTGTGTCACAAGTTTGTTTCCGCATATACACAATTGCTATCTTGGTTTGTGCATTGTGCAAAAATGGCCATAAAAAACAAAACAAAAAGAGAATAAAGCTTTTAAGCAAAAGGAAGAGAGAGCAAAGAAGCTTGTAAGCAAGTGCCATAGCATCATACCACATTGCATATAAGATTGTCATATCCGATCATCTTGGATCATCTTGAGAGAAACACCGGGAACCATACATACATAGCATACTTGGGATAGAAGTTTATCCATTTTGCATCTTATAGGTTGTGCACAAGTGTCGTATCCGCCTATAGAGCAATCATGCTAGCGTCTCTCTTGAGTTGTGCAACACAAGCGTTTTCCGTGTATTCCACATTTTGTGCTCATTCCTTGGTTGCACGATCCAATTTATCTATTCGTGTGTGCGTTTCCGTGTACCTTTCATTGCTATTGGTCTACTTGTTTCGCTTGCAAATTTGTGAATCTCTTTCAACATTATTGACTCTTGCTAACATTTTGCATTAAATTTTTGTGCCACTATCCTCACCGAGCTCCACCATAAGCTTTACTTGTGTAGGTGTGAGAACCGACAAGGATTGGTACCAATAGTGCTATTTCATTGTCCGCATTTGAGTGAACTTGATTCATTGTCAACATCGGTCAAGGTACATTGGTATAAGTTCTTCTCTTTCTCCCACTCATATTTGCTCGAGTCTTGTGATGGATAGGCAAGACATTTCATCTCCGGTCTACGACAACAACGACGGCGTGAACAACTACATCAACAAAGCGTCCATCTTCGATCTACAATGACAAATGCAAGGCGCACAATCAAGATTGCGAGAGCGCATCAAGAACATCTCCATCGACATTCGTCACTCCGAAGCAAGGAAAAGGGACTACATCGACAAGAAGCTTTCCGCACATAAATAGGAGCAAGATGCAAGGATGGAGGAGATTAGAGCCTTGATCAAGTCTTCTTCCCCTTCGTCATCCTCAAGGCGGCGACATTCAAGCCACAAGTCTTCGGAGCGCGAAAGCGATGCAAGTGCAAATCGTCCTCGTCCACATGTACATGGCGACCACCATCACGTTCGTGATCCACATCGTCATGAAGGGCAAGTCACCTCCAAGCATCATGTGCACGACGACGACGAACGACGTCTACTACGAGCTCAAGCACGACAACGACATCATCATCATGAAGATGCTCCACAAGCGCAAGTGCACAAGTCCCAACAAGCCCTACTTCATGCCAAGTCGATGCTTCATGAGCACAAAAGAAGACCGCGAGACAACCACCACCAAGACGGTGCTACGGCTACAACAACCACTTTCGCATCTTCGCCAAGTGCTATCAAGGCATCTTCGCCTTTGGACGTACGGCATCTTCGCCTACTTCCCACGTGTACGCCTACATCGACTTCATCAAGTCCAAGGCGACCACCTACGAGCGAGGGTGACACTTCCATCTTCGAAAGCCCCCCAAGGAAGATGGCCGAGCATGGGAAACTCCCTTCGGTCATGGAGACGAGCTACGAGGTGCCACATCATATGGGCCTCCACACCAAGACGGTGACAAGACGGTCGAGCAAGGGCCATCCCCTTCGACTACGGCGACAAGCGCGAAGCCCTTCAACAACATGAAGACAACGCCCATATTGGACTCATACTCTGAGTCAAGTGTTGGGGAACGTAGTAATTTCAAAAAAAAAAAATCCTACGCACACGCAAGATCATGGTGATGACATAGCAACGAGAGGGGAGAGTGTTGTCCACGTACCCTGGTAGACCGTAAGCGGAAGCGTTATGACAACGTGGTTGATGTAGTCGTACGTCTTCACGATTCGACCGATCCAAGCACCGAACGTACGGCACCTCCGTGTTCAGCACACGTTCAGCTCGATGACGTTCCCCGGGCTCCAATCTAGCAAAGCGTCGGGGATGAGTTTCGTCAGCATGACGGCGTGGTGACGATGATGATGTTCTACCGGCGCAGGGCTTCGCCTAAACTCCGCGACGATATGACCGAGGTGGAATATGGTGGAGGGGGCACCGCACACGGCTAAGGAACGATCCGTAGATCAACTTGTGTGTCCATGGGGTGCCCCCTGCCCCCGTATATAAAGGAGTGGAGAAGGGGAGGGCCGGCCCTCTCTATGGCGCGCCCTAGGGGAGTCCTACTCCCACCGGGAGTAGGATTCCCTCTTTCCTAGTCCAACTAGGAGTCCTTTCATGTAGTAGGAGTAGGAGACAAGGAAGGGGAAGAGAGAAGGGAAGGAAAGAGGGGGTGCGGCCCCTCCCCCTAGTCCAATTCGGACTAGGCCTTGGGGGGGCGCGCGGCCTGCCCTAGGCAGCCCCTCTCTCTTTCCCATATGGCCCAATAAGGCCCATATACTCCCTGGCAAATTCCCGTAACTCTCCGGTACTCCGAAAAATACCCGAATCACTCGGAACCTTTCCGAACTCCGAATATAGTCGTCCAATATATCGATCTTTACATCTCGACCATTTTGAGACTCCTCGTCATGTCCCCGATCTCATCCGGGACTCCGAACTCCTTCGGTACATCAAAACTCATAAACTCATAATATAATTGTCATCGAAACCTTAAGCGTGCGGACCCTACGGGTTCGAGAACTATGTAGACATGACCTAGAACTATTCCCGGTCAATAACCAATAGTGGAACCTGGATGTTCATATTGGCTCCTACATATTCTACGAAGATCTTTATCGGTCAAACCGCATAACAACATACGTTGTTCCCTTTGTCATCAGTATGTTACTTGCCCGAGATTCGATCGTCGGTATCCAATACCTAGTTCAATCTCGTTACCGGCAAGTCTCTTTACTCGTTCCGTAATACATCATCCCGTAACTAACTCATTAGTTACAATGCTTGCAAGGCTTAAGTGATGTGTATTACCGAGAGGGCCCAGAGATACCTCTCCGACAATCGGAGTGACAAAACATAATCTCGAAATACGTCAACCCAACATGTACCTTCGGAGACACCTGTAGAGCACCTTTATAATCACCCAGTTACGTTGTGACGTTTGGTAGCACACAAAGTGTTCCTCTGGTAAACGGGAATTGCATAATCTCATAGTCACAGGAACATGTATAAGTCATGAAGAAAGCAGTAGCAACATACTAAACGATCGTGTGCTAAGCTAACCGAATGGGTCAAGTCAATCACATCATTCTCCTAATGATGTGATCCCGTTAATCAAATGACAACTCTTTTGTCCATGGCTAGGAAACTTAACCATCTTTGATTCACGAGCTAGTTAAGTAGAGGCATACTAGTGACATTATGTTTGTCTATGTATTCACACATGTATTATGTTTCCGGTTAATACAATTCTAGCATGAATAATAAACATTTATCATGAAATAAGGAAATAAATAATAAATTTATTATTGCCTCTAGGGCATATTTCCTTCAGTCTCCCACTTGCACTAGAGTCAATAATCTAGTTCACATCACCATGTAATTTAACACCAATATTCACATCTGTATGTGATTAATACCCATAGTTCACATCGTCATGTGATCAACACCCAAAGGGTTTACTAGAGTCAATAATCTAGTTCACATGGCTATGTGATTAACACCCAAAGAGTACTAAGGTATAATCATGTTTTTCTCATGAGAGAAGTTTAGTCAACGAGTCTGTCACGTTCAGAGCCGTATGTATTTTGCAAATATTCTATGTCCACAATGCTCTGCACGGAGCTACTCTAGCTAATTGCTCCCACTTTCAATATGTATCCAGATTGAGACTTAGAGTCATCTGGATTGGTGTAAAAGCTTGCATCGTTGTAACTTTTTACGACTGGCTCTTTTATCACCTCCATAATCGAGAAACATCTCCTTAGTCCTCACTAAGGATATTCTTGACCGCTGTTCTAGTGATCTACTTTTAGATCAAAATTGCATTCCTTTGCCAAACTCAGAGCAAGGTGTACAATAGGTCTAGTACACAGCATAGCATACTTTATAGAACCTATGACTGAGGCATAGGGAATGACTGTTCATTCTTTTCTATTTTCTACCATGGTCGAGTTTTGAGTCTTACTCAACTTCACACCTTGCAACACAGGCAAGAACTCTTTCTTTGACTGTTCCATTTTGAACTACTTCAAAATCTTGTCAAGGTATGTACTCATTGAAAAATGTTATCAAGCGTCTTGATCTATCTCTATAGATCTTGATGCTCAATGTGTAAGCAGCTTCACCAAGGTCTTTCTTTGAAAAACTCCTTTCAAACACTCCTTTATGCTTTCCAGAAAAAATTCTACATTATTTCCGATCAACAATATGTCATTCACATATACTTATCAGAAATACTGTAGTGCTCCCACTCACTTTCTTGTAAATACAGGCTTCACCGCAAGTCTGTATTAAAACTATATGCTTTGATCAACTTATCAAAGCGTATATTCCAACTCCGAGATGCTTGCACCAGTCCATTGATGGATCGCTGGAGCTTGCACATTTTGTTAGCACCTTTCGGATCGACAAAACCTTCTGGTTGCATCATATACAACTCTTTTTTAAAAAATCCATTAAGGAATGCAGTTTTGACATCCATTTGCCAGATTTCATAAAATGTGGCAATTGCTAACATGATTCAGACAGACTTAAGCATAGATACAAGTGAAAAACTCTCATCGTAGTCAACACCTTGAACTTGTCGAAAACCTTTTGCGACAATTCTAGCTTTGTAGATAGTAACACTATCAGCGTACGTCTTCCTCTTGAAGATCCATTTAATCTCAATGTCTCGCCGATCATTGGGCAAGTCAATCAAAGTCCATACTTTGTTTTCATGCATGGATCTTATCTCAGACCTCATGGCCTCAAGCCATTCGCCGGAATCTGGGCTCACCATCGCTTCTTCATAGTTCGTAGGTTCATCATGATCTAGTAACATAACTTCCAGAACAGGATTACCGTACCACTCTGGTGCGGATCTTACTCTGGAAGACCTATGAGGTTCTGTAGTAACTTAATCTGAAGTTTCATGATCATCATCATTAACTTCCTCACTAATTGGTGTAGTAGTCACAGGAACAGATTTCTATGATGAACTACTTTCAAATAAGGGAGCAGGTACAATTACCTCATCAAGTTCTACTTTCCTCCCACTCACTTCTTTCGAGAGAAACTCCTTCTCTAGAAAGGATCCATTCTTAGCAACGAATGTTTTGCCTTTGGATTTGTGATAGAAGGAGTACCCAACAGTTTCCTTTGGGTATTCTATGAAGACGCACTTCTCCGATTTGGGTTCGAGCTTATCAGGTTGAAACTTTTTCATATAAGCATCGTAACTCCAAACTTTAAGAAACGACAGCTTAGGTTTACTGCTAAACCATAGTTCATACGGTGTCGTCTCAACGGATTTAGATGGTGCCCTTTTAAATGTGAATGCAGTTGTCTCTAATGCACAACCCCAAAACGATAGTGGTAAAACCGATAAGAGACATCATAGATCGCACCATATCCAATAAAGTGCAGTTACGACATTCAGACACACCATAACATTGTGGTGTTCCAGGTGGCGTGAGCTGTGAAACTATTCCACATTGTTTTAATTGAAGACCAAACTCGTAACTCAAATATTCGTCTCCGCGATCAGATCGTAGAAACTTTATTTTCTTGTTACGATGATTTTTCCACTTCACTCTGAAATTCTTTGAACCTTTCAATTATTTCAGACTTATGTTTCATCAAGTAGATATACTCATATCTGCTCAATTCATCTTGTGAAGGTCAGAAAATAACGATACCCGCCACGAGCATCAACACTCATTGGACCGCATACATCGGTATGTATTGTTTCCAATAAGTCAGTAGATCGTTCCATTGTTCCAGAGAACGGAGTTTTAGTCATCTTGCCCAAAAGGCATGGTTCGCAAGCATCAAATGATTCATAACCAAGTGATTCCGAAAATCCATCTTTATGGAGTTTCTTCATGCGCTTTACACCGATATGACCCAAACGGCAGTGCCACAAATAAGTTGCACTATCATTATCAACTTTGCATCTTTTGGCATCAATATTATGAATATGTGTATCACTACGATCGAGATCCAACAAACTATTTTCATTGGGTGTATGACCATCAAAGGTTTTATTCATTTAAACAGAAGAACAATTATTCTCTGATTTTAAATGAATAACCGTATTGCAATAAACATGATCAAATCATATTTATGCTCAACACAAACGCCAAATAACATTTATTTAGGTTCAACACTAATCCCGAAAGTATAGGGGGTGTGCGATGATGATCATATCAATCTTGGAACCACTTCCAACACTCATCGTCACTTCCCCTTCAACCAGTCTCTGTTTAGATAACTCCTGTTTCGAGTTACTAATCTTAGCAACTGAACAAGTATCAAATACTCAGGGGCTACTATAAACACTAGTAAGGCACACATCAATACCCTATATATCAAATATACCCTTGTTCACTTCGCCATCCTTCTTATCCACCAAATATTCAGGGCATTTCCACTTCCAGTGACCATTTCCTTTGCAGTGTAAGCACTCAGTTTCAGGCTTTGGTCCAGCTGTGAGCTTCTTCGCGGGAGTGACAACTTGCTTGTCATTCTACTTGAAGTTCCCTTTCTATCCCTTTGCCCTTTTCTTGAAACTAGTGGTCTTGTCAATCATCAACACTTGATGCTCTTTCTTGATTTCTACCTTTGTTGATTTCAACATCACGAAGAGCTCGGGAATCGTTTTCATCATCCCTTGCATACTATAGTTCATCACAAAGTTCTACTAACTTAGTGATGGTGACTAGAGAACTCTGTCAATCACTATCTTATCTGGAAGATTAACTCCCACTTGATTCAAGCGATTGTAGTACCCAGACAATCTGAGCACATGCTCACTAGTTGAGTGATTCTCCTCCATCTTTTAGCAATAGAACTTGTTGGAGACTTCATATCTCTCAACTCGGGTATTTGCTTGAAATATTAACTTCAATTCCTGGAACATCTCATATGGTCCATGACGTTCAAAACGTCTTTGAAGTCCCGATTCTAAGCCATTAAGCATGGTGCACTAAACTATCAAGTAGTCATCATATTGAGCTAGCCAAACGTTAATAACATCTGCATCTGCTCCTGCAATAGGTTTGTCACCTAGCGGTGCATCAAGGACATAATTCTTCTGCGCAGCAATGAGGATAAATCTCAGATCACGGATCCAATCCGCATCATTGCTACTAACATTTTTCAACACAATTTTCTCTAGGAACATATCAAAATAAACATATGAAAGCAACAACGCAAGCTATTGATCTACAACATAATTTGCAAAATACTACCAGGACTAAGTTCATGATAAATTTAAGTTCAACTAATCATATTACTTAAGAACTCCCACTTAGAAAGACATCTCTCTAGTCATCTGAGTGATCACGTGATCCAAATCAACTAAACCATAACCGATCATCACGTGAAATGGAGTAGCTTTCAATGGTGAACATCATTATGTTGATCATATCTACTATATGATTCACGCTCGACCTTTCGGTCTCCGTGTTCCGAGGCCATATCTGCATATGCTAGGCTCGTCAAGTTTAACCTGAGTATTCCGCGTGTGCAAAACTGGCTTGCACCCGTTGTAGATGGACGTAGAGCTTATCACACCCGATCATCACGTGGTGTCTGGGCACGGTGAACTTTGGCAACGGTGCATACTCAGGGAGAACACTTCTTGATAATTAGTGAGAGATCATCTTATAATGCTACCGTCAAACAAAACAGAATAAGATATATAACAGATAAACATCATATGCAATCAAAATATGTGACATGATATGGCCATGATCATCTTGCGCCTTTGATCTCCATCTCCAAAGTACTGTCATGATCTCTATCGTCACCGGCACGACACCATGATCTTCATCATCTTGATCTATATCATTATGTCGTCACATGGTCGTCTCGCCAACTATTGCTCTTGCAACTATTGCTATCGCATAGCGATAAAGTAAAGCAATTATTTGGCACTTGCATCTTATGCAACAAAGAGACAACCATAGAGCTTCTGCCAGTTGCCGATAACTTCAACAAAACATGATCATCTCATACAATAACTTATATCTCATCACGTCTTGACCATATCACATCACAACATGCCCTGCAAAAACAAGTTAGACGTCCTCTACTTTGTTGTTGCAAGTTTTACGTGGCTGCTACGGACTGAGCAATAACCGTTCTTACCTACGCATCAAAACCACAACGATAGTTCGTCAAGTTGGTGCTGTTTTAACCTTCTCAAGGACCGGGCGTAGCCACACTCGGTTCAACTAAAGTTGGAGAAACTGACACCCGCTAGTCACCTGTGTGCAAAGCACGGCGGTAAAACCAGTCTCGCGTAAGCGTACGCGTAATGTAGGTCCAGGCCGCTTCATCCAACAATACCGCCGAACCAAAGTATGACATGCTGGTAAGCAGTATGACTTGTATCGCCCACAACTCACTTGTGTTCTACTCGTGCATATAACATCAACGCATAAAACTTAGGCTCGGATGCCACTGTTGGGGAACGTAGTAATTTCAAAAAAAAATCCTACGCACACGCAAGATCATGGTGATGACATAGCAACGAGAGGGGAGAGTGTTGTCCATGTACCCTGGTAGACCGTAAGCGGAAGCGTTATGACAACGCGGTTGATGTAGTCGTACGTCTTCACGATTCGACCGATCCAAGCACCGAACGTACGGCACCTCCGTGTTCAGCACACGTTCAGCTCGATGACGTTCCCCGGGCTCCAATCCAGCAAAGCGTCGGGGATGAGTTTCGTCAGCATGACGGCGTGGTGACGATGATGATGTTCTACCGGCGCAGGGCTTCGCCTAAACTCCGCGACGATATGACCGAGGTGGAATATGGTGGAGGGGGCACCGCACACGGCTAAGGAACGATCCGTAGATCAACTTGTGTGTCCATGGGGTGCCCCCTGCCCCCGTATATAAAGGAGTGGAGAAGGGGAGGGCCGGCCCTCTCTATGGCGCGCCCTAGGGGAGTCCTACTCCCACCGGGAGTAGGATTCCCTCTTTCCTAGTCCAACTAGGAGTCCTTTCATGTAGTAGGAGTAGGAGACAAGGAAGGGGAAGAGAGAAGGGAAGGAAAGAGGGGGTGCGGCCCCTCCCCCTAGTCCAATTCGGACTAGGCCTTGGGGGGGCGCGCGGCCTGCCCTAGGCAGCCCCTCTCTCTTTCCCATATGGCCCAATAAGGCCCATATACTCCCTGGCAAATTCCCATAACTCTCCGGTACTCCGAAAAATACCCGAATCACTCGGAACCTTTCCGAACTCCGAATATAGTCGTCCAATATATCGATCTTTACATCTCGACCATTTTGAGACTCCTCGTCATGTCCCCGATCTCATCCGGGACTCCGAACTCCTTCGGTACATCAAAGCTCATAAACTCATAATATAATTGTCATCGAAACCTTAAGCGTGCGGACCCTACGGGTTCGAGAACTATGTAGACATGACCTAGAACTATTTCCGGTCAATAACCAATAGTGGAACCTGGATGTTCATATTGGCTCCTACATATTCTACGAAGATCTTTATCGGTCAAACCGCATAACAACATACGTTGTTCCCTTTGTCATCAGTATGTTACTTGCCCGAGATTCGATCGTCGGTATCCAATACCTAGTTCAATCTTGTTACCGGCAAGTCTCTTTACTCGTTCTGTAATACATCATCCCGTAACTAACTCATTAGTTACAATGCTTGCAAGGCTTAAGTGATGTGTATTACCGAGAGGGCCCAGAGATACCTCTCCGACAATCGGAGTGACAAAACCTAATCTCGAAATACGTCAACCCAACATGTACCTTCGGAGACACCTGTAGAGCACCTTTATAATCACCCAGTTACGTTGTGACGTTTGGTAGCACACAAAGTGTTCCTCTGGTAAACGGGAGTTGCATAATCTCATAGTCACAGGAACATGTATAAGT
Source organism: Triticum aestivum (assembly GCF_018294505.1). Classification (NCBI taxonomy): domain Eukaryota; kingdom Viridiplantae; phylum Streptophyta; class Magnoliopsida; order Poales; family Poaceae; genus Triticum; species Triticum aestivum. The sequence continues at coordinate 19,131,248 of NC_057813.1, forward strand.
CATGAAGAAAGCAGTAGCAACATACTAAACGATCGTGTCCTAAGCTAACCGAATGTGTCAAGTCAATCACATCATTCTCCTAATGATGTGATCCCGTTAATCAAATGACAACTCTTTTGTCCATGGCTAGGAAACTTAACCATCTTTGATTCACGAGCTAGTTAAGTAGAGGCATACTAGTGACATTATGTTTGTCTATGTATTCACACATGTATTATGTTTCCGGTTAATACAATTCTAGCATGAATAATAAACATTTATCATGAAATAAGGAAATAAATAATAACTTTATTATTGCCTCTAGGGCATATTTCCTTCATCAAGCTATGTGACCGCACATGGAGACATTTGCACCTACATCTCTCCGACACCCACATATGTTGAGATGCCCCAAATGCCATGTGAGGAGAGCCACCACCACATGAGTGACATGAGTGACTCCACCATATGTGACATTGAGAGCATTTCCTATGAGAGGATGAGTGTGACCACCACTAGCCCCACACATGAGAGCATGCCACACATCCTATGTGAGGTTGAGCGCCATTTGAGTGACTCCACCAACCATATGAGTGAGAGCATCCTTGAGGGAGTGAGTGAGCCACAACACGTAGTGAGTGAGGTAGTTGAGACGGCATGTGAGGCCACTATGATTTCTAATGACTTAACCTCTACTCCTAGTGTGTTTTCTTCTTTGGTGCAAGGTCTCCTACATGACGACATGCCTACCCTCGACGAGTCCATCCCTCCAATGGGAAAACCGATGGCCATGATGGACGATGATGTACCCCCCACATGGTTCCATCAAGATGAAGATGACAATGAGTGGATCTTCAACACCTCACCTACAACACATGAGCGACCCTCCAAAGGTAACATAGGTGATGGTGCTTCTCTTGTCCCACTAGTGGACTCTCTTGACATTGATTGCTTCCATGATGTTGACCCACCTATTACCATGCTTCATGCTAGTGAAACTTCTTCATGCCTTGACTTACCTATTTATGATGAATATGATGATGAGCATGTTGAGTTGCCTAGTTGTGATGCTATGCTTCATAGGATATCATGTGAAAATTCTTTTGGTCACGTCATGTTTGACAATCCATTGAACTTGTCATATGCTATGAGTGAGATCTCCCATATTGCTTCATTTCAATCTCAACATAGTAACTATGCATGCCCCATTAAAATCAATCCCATTTGCACTTATGGCATAGATGACGAGATGTTGGTCATTGGCTTTTGTTTTTCATGTGATGATATTGCCATGCTTCCTTTACATGATTTGCACAATTCCTCTACTATGACATGCCATGATCACATTGTTCCAAATATGCATTGTTTTGGATGTTGTCAATATTCTCCATGTGATGTTGCTACTCATGCTTATGAGGAGACCCCCATAGTTTCCTCATACATATTAGGAGATCTTGATGCATTTTATACTTTGCATGATTCCCATGATAGTGTACACCATATGCATTCATGAATAACAATGCTCTAGATATTTCTCATGATGCATTACAACCTTTGAGTCTCCATTATGCCATACATAACAACAAGCCTCTCATGATGGATGACATGTTTCTATATCACGCATCTCATTTATTTGAGCATTGGATATTTTGTGCTAACCAACACATGCATGTGCGCATCATGATGGATGATGTGTACATATATCACGCACACACAATTTTTCCTTTGCCTTTGTTTTGTATAGGTACTTATGAACACTCGTCAACCTCACAATCCCATGAGTTGACGAAACGAGCTCTTGAGAGCAACGATGCTTTGGGATCACGTGAATTGTCCTTACCACCGTTCCCTTCACGCAAGGACTACGCGCATCTCTTTTACTTGTCTCTCATACGACCATTTCTACCACTAGTAGAAGGACTCTTTTCACTGTTAGCTTCCCCCTTGTCGGAGGTAGAATCCGTCACCTTGTTAGTGGGATCACCCACTTTCATCGGCGAGGTAGATAGTTTAAGTCCTTCTAGGAATTCAGAAAACATGCTTTTAACCTCGGCCGTCATGGAGGTTTTCAATGTGTCTAAAGCCACATTGAATTCCTCACGTGAGACCGAGGTTCCCCCTTCGGTCGAAGACGAGATGGGATTCACACCGGAGTGCTCCTCCACACCATCGTTGGTGTCAACCATACTCTTCGGACGGCAAAGTCCTTAATAAAGAGACGAGGCTCTGATACCAATTGAAAGGATCGATAAGGTTGACTAGAGGGGGGTGAATAGGCAACTAACAATTTTTAAGCTTTTCTTTACCAATTTAAACTTTGCAACAAAATAGGTTGTATAGATATGCAACTAGGTGAGCAACCTATATGATGCAAAAACAACTAGTACACAAGCAATCAAGGGATACAACACAAGTAGGCTTGCAACAGTAAAGGCACGAAATAACCAAGAATGGAGCCGGTGGAGACGAGGATGTGTTACCGAAGTTCCTTCCTTTTAAGGGGAAGTACGTCTCCGTTAGAGCGGTGTGGAGGCACAATGCTCCCCAAGAAGCCACTAGGGCCACCATATTCTCCTCACGCCCTCACACAATGCGAGATGCCGTGATTCCACTATTGGTGCCCTTGAAGGCGGCGACCGAACCTTTGCAAACAAGATTGGGGCTATCTCCACAACAATTGGAGGCTCCCAACAACACCACGAAGCTTCACCACAATGGAGTATGGCTTCGAGGTGACCTCAATCGTCTAGGGTGCTCAAACACCCAAGAGTAACAAGATCCGCTAGGGATAGGAGAGGGAATCAAATTTCTCTTGGTGGAAGTGTAGATCGGGGCCTTCTCAACCAATCCCGAGCAAATCAACAAGATTGATTGGCTAGGGAGAGAGATCGGGCGAAAATGGAGCTTGGAGAAACAATGGAACTTTGGGGGGAAAGAGGTAGGTCAACTTTGGGGAAGAAGACACCTTTATATAGTGGGGGAACCAATCCAACCGTTACCCCACTGAACAGCCACACACAGAGCGGTACTACCGCTTGGGCAGGGCGGTACTACCGCTGCGGGCGGTACTACCGCTCTCACCCAGCGGTACTGCCATGCTGACGAGGAAGTAAGGGTCCTGGCCCCAGAGTGGTACTACCGCGGGAGTAGGCGTAGTACTACCGCTTGGAGCGATACTACCGCCACTACTACCGCACTTAGTACCGTAAAACCCGACACGAAAAACATCGGTCTCGAATCGAGGCGGTAGTAGCCCGGAACCACTGCGGTACTACGGCCGAAGACCACAAGTGGTACTACCGCTCGGAGAGCGGTACTACCGCTTGGGGAGCGGTACTACCACTTGGGGAGCGGTACTACCGCTCTGGGAGCGGTACTACCGCTTGAGTGCTTCGGCGGTACTACCGTTGTGGACCGTGGTACTACCGCTGGGGCAGGACAAGGCAGACACAGGGGAAAAGGCAGCTCCAATGAAGCGGAAGGAAACCGTCGGGTGTGATATGGATGTGTACGTGTTGATTCCACCCTAGCCTTACCAAAGCGGATCCCCTCTTGATAGTACGGTGACTCCTACAAAACTAGTCCACCAACAACGAAACGAAGGAGCTACACCATCTTGAATAAAACACCGAGGGGAGGTAATCATCTCGTGCCAATGGATGAATCTCTGAAAGAACTTAACGCACACGATTAGTCCGCACAAGCATTGTCATCAATCACCAAAACATCTTGGGGATAAATATACCCTTACAATCTCCCCCTTTTTGGTGGATTGATGACAATACGGGATTTGCACAACATGAGAGATATAGGACAAGCGCAAAAACCCCACTGTCCTAAAATGTAGATGAGCTCCCCCTAGATGTGTGCTATCTAGATAGGTGCTTTGGACTGCACGGCACACATACTAGGATCAACGCTCCCCCTACATTTTAGAGACCAACCACCTAAGCAGGGTATATGAGAGTAGTAGAGATAACTTAACAGGATAAGCATGCAACTCAAAAGCTAGATAGTGACATAGATAATGATACTGGAAGGATAAGGTAGCATATGTCTCACACCATATGACTGGAACTTAGGTCTCACTGACACAAACCAAACAAAAGCAAATTTTGAGGAAAACACAAACACAAAAGACGGAAAACGCAAAGCACAAATCCCTAAACTCTCTCCCCCTTTGGCATCGAGACACCAAAATGGAGAGGGAGTGTTGCTACGGCTCCAGGTGATAGCAATAGAGGGACACACACATCAGATCTCAGCGGGATCATCTGCGCCACCGTCGTCAGCCGGGAAGTGCTCGACATCAGAATCGGTCCATGGGTAGTGCTGCTGAATCCACTCCTCCTCCTCAGTAAGCTGGTCCTCAGATCCACTGATAACTGTAGCACCCAACTGACGCATGAGCTCCTTGTGGCAACCTCGGGCCTTCTTCTCAGCCACATGAGTCATGTACTGACCGTGAGACTCCATGCAGAATAGATTCTTCATCTTGAGCTTGAGCTTCTTTACCCAAGAGGGCTCTGCCTCAGAAGGCACGTAGTCATCATCCTCATCCTCAGCCTCAGCCCCAGTCTCCTCCTCCATCTCCAAGGCAGTAGCAGATGAAGGAACTCCAGTCTTAGGGGCCTGAGTGCCCCAGTTATCCTTGTTCCTTAGACGCTTGATGTCGTGAGAGACCAACTCTCCAGTCTCCAGCATCACCTGGGGATAGACACGAGCCCAGGCCTTCTCAATAAGCAGCATGATGAACGGACCATAAATTGGGCACTTGCGCTCGGAGATAGCATATAACAGCTCAGACCACATAACATGAGAGATATCCAGGGACTCTCCGGTGTTCTGTCCCTTCCGACGCTGGCAGAAGAGAAGCATGTCCACGAGATAGGATTGAACCATATCCAGATTCCCGATACGAGGGAAAAGAGTCTCTCTGAAGAACGGTGAAGGATATCTAGATATGCAGGCAGCTCATAAGTTTCCTTCTTCATCTAAGGGTTGATCCTCAAAGTGCAGTAGGGCCATAGAGCTTGCTTGTGAGTGCCGTTGGTGTTGCGGTGTGGGCGAAAGCCGACAGGAGACTCAAGACCTAGATCTTGCACCCCAATCAACTCCATGAAAGCTTTCCACTTGACTGAAAGCAACTTGCCATTGGTCATCCAAGTCAGTGTCCTGTCCTCATCAGTCCCGAGATGAACCGTGGCATAGAATTGGGCCACAATATCAGCATCATAATCTTTGTTGAATTGCATGACCCCAAGAATGTTCAGTTGAGTGCACATCTGAAGAGCTTCACCAAAGTATTCAGGATCCTTCTCCATATGGTCGGTGTTGATGGAGTGCACGTTGACAAAGAGGTTCTTCTTGGCTTTGAGAACATCAAAGAAGATGGCAAACTGGAACCTGCTCCAGAACGGACGGTTGACCAAAGTGGGATCTTGGTCTGCCTCATACGGGTTGCGGCGACGTCTTGCCCAGAACTCCTTGGGCTGCATTTCTGGCACGGTTTTGCCTGGCTTCGGCTTGACACCAGGCTTCTTCTTGAGTTGAGGTGGAGGTGGAGCACTTGAAGAACCTCCGGAAGACTCAATGGTGTGGTAGCGCTTGGACGTGGCACGACCGGGGTTGACATGACGAGCCTGATGCTCAGGAACCTCATCACCTGGAACCACACACAAGAACACGCAAACAACCAGAAAGAACGAGCATAAGCCACAAAACACAAGCCAAAGATCACTGAGAGGTAAGAGCATGGTGGAAACTGGTAGAGGGCAGTAGTACCGCGACCCACGAGCGGTAGTACCGCTCGAGACGGGGAAACAGCAGTTTCCTGCTGCCGTGGTCAGATCCGGCACTACCGTCCTACCAAATTCAAAAATACTCCAACCAAACACCAATCCAAACTGTCTAGAAGCATTCTCCATCCTACTCAAGCCTAGATTTGGCCAAAAATCTAGAGATGCAACTGCTATTGCCCCTAAGATGCTAGATTGGAAATCTAGACAAGAAGAAATAGGGAGCGGGGGCAATACCGGCATCCATGGCAAGAGGACAAGGTGGGGATCGTCTCCACCGAAGGAAATGGAGAGGAACGCCTCGGAGAGGGAGATCCGTCGGAGCCCTCCCGCGGCACCGGTTGCTGGAGAGAAAGGAACAGAGCAAGAGGGCGTGCGAATGGGTATGGGGGAGAAGAAACTCCCCCTGCCCCCGATATAACCCCCTGCCCGCGCCTCACAGCGGTAGTACCGCGCTGGAGGGCGGTAGTACCGCTCGCCACCAGCGGTAGTACCTCTCAGCAACGAAACGGCTTCTAGACAAGCGGCTAAAGCACCAAAGAGACGAGAAAGCAAGGCCAAGAAAAAGAAAAGACCAACAAGGCAACACACACACTAACAACGGTCCAGAACCCACTCTTTCAAAACAACCACACGAAACAGAGCGAGCTCTGGCCTCTCTCAAGAGAGGGCGGTGGCCGGAGCCACCTGTTTGAGTCAATTGGTATGGCACCGCGAAGAATTATCCTTGGTCCCATGACCAAAACTCGTCTTTGAAGCACAAGTACCATCAAAAATGGCTAATGTGAAAGAGTTGGTCGTTTTATGCATAATGGGGGGAGGGAAAGTTCATTGAGAGAACAACACTCCCCCTATGTCCATGCCTACATCTAAACTAGATACCAAGTTGAGTGAGGTGGGGTGTGCAAGGGTTTAAGTCACATTGCTCGAATCAATGATATTTAGCTCATGCCTTAACTCGTGAAATCTTGCTTCATCCAAGGGCTTCGTGAAAATATCTGCAAGGTTATCATGAGTGTTGACATACTTGAGCTCGATCTCCCCTCGCCTAATGTGATCCCGGATGAAATGATACCGAATCTCAATATGCTTCGTCTTGAAGTGTTGCACCGGGTTGAGAGAAATCTTGATGGCACTTTCGTTGTCACACCAAAGAGGCACTTTGTCACAAATGACACCGTATTCCTTTAAAGTTTGCCTCATCCATAAAAGTTGTGCACAACAACTACCGGCCGCCACATATTCCGCTTCGGTGGACGAGAGAGACACACAACTTTGCTTTTTGGAAGACCAACTCACCAAAGAGCACCCAAGAAACTAGCACCCTCCGGAAGTGGACTTCCTATCCACTTTGTCTCCCGCCCAATCGGAATCCGTAAATCCTTCAAGCTTGAAGTTTGCCCCTCTTGGGTACCATAAGCCAAAGTTTGGGGTATGAGCCAAATATCGAAAGATTCGCTTGACCGCCACATAGTGACTTTCCTTCGGTGCGGCTTGAAGCCGTGCACACATCCCCACACTCAACATGATATCCAGTCTAGATGCACAAAGGTAAAGCAAGGAGCCAATCATGGAGCGATATACCTTTTGATCCACCGCTTTACCATTCGGATCAATGTCAAGTTGGCACTTGGTGGGCATTGGAGTAGTAGCCGGCTTGACATCACTTAGCTTGAATCTTTTTAGCATGTCTTGAGTGTATTTGGCTTGGTTGATGAAGGTTCCTTCTCTCCTTTGTTTGATGTCAAAACCAAGGAAGAACTTCAACTCTCCCATCGAAGACATCTTGAACTTGGAGGTCATGAGGGCGGCAAATTCCTCATTGAAAGCTTTGTTAGGGGAACCAAAGATAATGTCATCAACATATAGTTGGCATACAAACAACTCCCCTTTGACCTTCTTAGTAAAAAGAGTGGGATCGATTAGCCCCACTTCAAATCCACGATCTTGTAACAACTCGGTAAGGTGGTCATACCATGCACGTGGGGCTTGTTTAAGGCCATAGAGTGCCTTATCGAGTTGATACACATGATCCGGGAAGTAGGGATCCTCGAACCCGGGGGTTGCTTGACATAGACCAACTCATTAATAGGACCATTAAGAAAAGCAGTTTTCACATCCATTTGTTGCAACTTAAAGTTGTGATGGGAAGCATAAGCAATCAACAAACGTATGGATTCAAGACGAGCAGTGGGAGCAAAGGTTTCACCGTAGTCGATACCCTCGACTTGGGAGTAGCCTTGTGCTACCAATCTTGCCTTGTTGCGAACGATGTTCCCATGAGCGTCTTGCTTGTTCTTGAAAATCCACTTGGTTCCAATGACGTTGTGGTCCCCCGATGGCCTTGGCACCAATCTCCACACCTTGTTGTACTCGAAGTTGTTGAGTTCTTCATGCATGGCATTGAGCCAATCCGAGTCTTCGAGCGCCTCATAGACCTTTTGGGGTTCAACACAAGAGACAAACGCATGATGTTCACAATAGTTTGCTAATTGTCTACGAGTGCTTACCCCCTTTCTTAGGCTTCCAACCACATTTTCCATGAGATGGCCTTGGGTGGTGAGCTTGGAAGCAATCTTCGCGGCACGACGCTCTAATTCCTCCTCGGGTGTGGACGGAGGAGGGTTAACTTGATCATCTTGAGCGCCGTCTTGAGCTTGTTCTTGATCTTGGGCTTGCTCATGATCTTGAACTTGCTCAGGGGAAAGAACTTGGCCTTGGGAATTATTTAGATATTCACCATCATCTTGAGGTTGATCTTTCCCTTGGTCTTGTTCACGAGGTTGAGGGCCTTCACTTTGTTCTTCGGAAGCGTGTGGGTCTTGGGGAGGTGATGGCTCCACTTGAGTGGAGCATTGTCCTTCTCCTTCGGCCACAAGGGGTTCCTCAATTGGTAGAATATGACCAATACCCATTCTTCTTATGGCTTGGGGAGGAATTTCATCACTTACATCACAAGTACCACTTTGCTCCACTTGGGAGCCGTTATTTTCGTCAAACTCCACGTTACACGTCTCCTCAATGAGTCCGGTGGACTTGTTGAGAACACGATAAGCATGGGAGTTTGTAGCATAACCAACAAATATGCCCTCATGAGCTCTAGCCTCAAATTTAGACAAACGAACACCTCTCTTGAGAATGAAACACTTACAACCGAACACCCGGAAGTACTTGAGGTTGGGCTTGTTGCCGGTGAGTATCTCATAAGGAGTCTTGTTCAAGCCTTTGCGGAGATAGAGCCGATTGGATGCATGACATGCGGTGTTGATGGCTTCGGCCCAAAAGTTGTATGGAGACTTGAACTCCGCCATCATGGTCCTAGCCGCATCCATCAACATCCGGTTCTTCCTCTCTGCCACACCATTTTGTTGAGGGGTATAAGGAGCAGCATATTGGTGCTTGATCCCCTCATCACTAAGAAACTCATCCAAGGTGTAGTTCTTGAACTCGGTGCCATTGTCACTTCTGATTGTCAAGATCTTTGCATTATGTTGATGTTGAGCTTCATTTGCAAAGTCGATGACGGTTTGTTGAGTCTCACTCTTCCTCTTGAAGAAGTATACCCAAGTGTATCTTGAATAATCATCCACAATCACCAAGCAATACTTTCTTCCTCCAAGACTATCAAAAGATGGAGGCCCAAAGAGATCCATGTGAAGGAGCTCCAAGGGTCTCTTCGAGTAGATGATGGTCGAGGGAGGGTGAGCCTTCTCATGAAGCTTTCCTTCAATACAAGCACTGCAAGCACGATCTTTGGCAGAACTAACATTTGTTAGTCCATGAACATGGTCCCCCTTGAGAAGACTTTGCAAATATCTCATATTGACGTGGGCTAAACGGCGATGCCAAAGCCATCCCACGTCAACTTTAGCCATTAGGCATGTCGCGGTCTTAGTGGGTCGCTCTGAAAAGTTAATCACATAGAGACCGTTCTCGACATGCCCAACAAAGGCTACTTTAAGAGTCTTGCTCCACAAGAGGGCCACGGTATCAATGTCAAAGAAAGTAGCAAAACCCATAAGTGCAAGTTGACGAACGAAAAGCAAATTGTATGCAAGGGACTCAACAAGCATGACTTTCTCGATCGTTAGATCATGAGAAATGACAACCTTGTCGAGACCCAATACCTTAGAATGTGATGCATCACCCCACTCGACATTGGTGGGCATATATGGAATCTTTTGCACGTCCACCACCAAGTCCTTTCTCCCGGTCATATGATTTGTTGCTCCACTATCGAGCAACCATGATCCCCCACCGGAAGCAAACACCTACAAGAGATCAATGCTTGGTTTTAGGTACCCATTTAGTAATGGGTCCTTTGATGTTAGTAACAAGGGTCTTGGGAACCCAAATAGACCATTCAATGTACTCATAAGGAGAACCAACAAATTTAGCATAAACATGTCCATCACTATCACGGCACAACACATATGATGGGTTAAAGTCGCCGGCTTTGTTGGAGGAAATGCTTTTGCCCTTTTGGATGTCAACTCCCTTCACTTTTTCATTCTTCTCCTTAGGAGCACCCTCTCCCTCTTTCACAAAAGTTTGCTTGAGAGGAGGAGGACGTTTGGTCTTGTGGTTCTTCTTCTTCTTGCTCTTGGACTTGGGTGCAAACCCAATTCCTTCCTTGGCCACAACTTCCTTTTGATTGCTCAAAAGGTCATTGAGATTCTTCTCACCTTGAATGCATGTCACAAGGCCTTTCTCAAGTTGATCCTTTAACTTGGCATTCTCCTCCACAAGGTGCACATGCTCACAACACGGGTTAGTAGCACATGCATTATCAACTAATACCATATAAGGAAAGGTGGCCTTTTCCTTGATCAGCTTAACTTGGAGTTGAGCATGAGACTCCTTGAGGTTAGCGTGAGCACCCTTTAAGACCTTGTGGGCCTTATCAAGTATCTCAAACTCCTCCTTGAGTCTAGCATGATCAACCCCAAGTTTAGCCTTCTCGGAAGTTAGCACACGAGACACGACAAGAGCATGATCAAGATCTTTCTTTAACTTAGCATGGTCATCGTTGTGTGACTCCTCAAAAGTCAAACGATGCACACGCTCTTCCTCAAGAGCATTAGAGAGATCCGATATCTCATCGGCATAGTCACGGCTATGACCTTCCATCTTAGAGATGGTTTCTTCGTGAGCCTCGATCATGTCATTGGCCTCACCAAGTTGTTCCAAGAGAGCAACAAAATGATTCTTGGTCTTGCCCTTGAGCTACTCATAAAAGACTCAAATTAATTCACTTCCTCATTAGACCCATTATGTTCATCACTGCAATCCTCCGAGGAGGGATTAGTAATGATGGTGGTTTTGATGTTGGGGGTTACCTTGTTTGAAGCTTTAGCCATGAGGCACTTGGCGGTGATGTTCTCGTTGGGTGAATCAAAGAGAGACACCCGGGGAGTAGTAGCAATGGCAACTGACGCCATGGCCACTGCTTCTCCATTTTCATCATCATCGTCATCCTCTTGGTATTCTTCTTGAACCACCAACCCACGAGTGGGAGTCTTCTTGGTGAAGTTGTTCTTGTTGGGGAAGGACTTGGCTTTGTCTTTTCGGATGAACTTGCCGCCATTGTCTTCCCGCTTCTCGTAAGGACAATCTGCAACGAAATGGCTCACATTGCCACAGTTGAAGCAAGTTCTAACTCGTTGCTTGCCCTTGACGCCACTTGAGTTGTTCTTGTTGAAGTTGGGTCTTGTATTCTTCTTGCTCCAAAATTGTCTTGAAGCAAGGGCCATGTGCTCATGATAATCATATTTGGTGTCTTCGGGGTTGCTCTCCTCATCTTCCACTTCTTCCTCTTCTTCCATAATAACCTTGGCCTTCAGAGCAAGGTTGGGCTTCTTTGCCCTTTGAGAACGGAGTACCGCATTGTCGGCGGTCTTGTCCAAGATGATCATTGCAACAAACTCATCCAACACTTCACTTGAGGTCATGGAGTGGAAGTCCGGTCTTTGACAAATGAAGGAGGACATGGCCTTGTTATAGGGCATCATGGCCTTGAGGAACTTGCGCTTGATCCAATTGTCATCCGTGTCCTTACTTCCATGATCTCGGAGTGAGACCGTGAGTTTGGTCACTCTTCGAAAGAGCTCACGAGGTTCTTCATCTTCTTTCATTGCAAACTCATCGGCTTCATCTTGCACCACTTCATAGTTGGAGCGTTGAATGCTAGCGCTACCTTGATAGAGAGACTCAACACATTTCCATGCTTCTTTAGCCATGGCATGAGGTCGAAGATGAGGGAGATCTTCGGGGAGGATTGCATCTTGGATGATGAAGAGAGCACTCTCATTGAATTGATTGTCCACGGCTTCTCGAGGGGTGAAGTTGCTTGGGTCATTAGGATAGAAACCTTCTTCAATGATTCTCCAAAGGTTAGTATTCACATGTTTTAAATGACGCTTGAAGCGATAAACCCAAGAATCAAAATCTTCATGTTTCTCATATTTAGGAGGAGGACCAGCATGATTCAAATGAGTAGAGGGGATCGGTCCTCCATAAATTGGGGGTTCCACATGGGCAAAGATGCTGGTGCCATTTCTACCACTAGTAGAAGGACTCTTTTCACTGTTAGATTCCCCCTTGTTGGAGGTAGCATCTGTCACCTTGTTAGTGGGATCACCCACTTTCATTGGCGAGGTAGATAGTATAAGTCCTTCTAGGAATTCAGAAAACATGCTTTTAACCTCGGCCGTCATGGAGGTTTTCAATGTGTCTAAACCACATTGAATTCCTCAAGTGAGACCGAGGTTCCCCCTTCGGCCGAAGACGAGATGGGATTCACACCGGAGTGCTCCTCCGCACCGTCGTTGGTGTCAACCATACTCTTCGGACGGCAAAGTCCTTAATAAAGAGACGAGGCTATGATACCAATTGAAATGATCGATATGGTTGACTAGGGGGGGGGGTGAATAGGCAACTAACAATTTTTAAGCTTTTCTTTACCAATTTAAACTTTGCAACAAAATAGGTTGTCTAGATATGCAACTAGGTGAGCAACCTATATGATGCAAAAACAACTAGTACACAAGCAATCAAGGGATACAACACAAGTAGGCTTGCAACAGTAAAGGCACGAAATAACCAAGAGTGAAGCCGGTGGAGACGAGGATGTGTTACCGAAGTTCCTTCCTTTTAAGGGGAAGTATGTCTCCGTTAGAGCGGTGTGGAGGCACAATGCTCCCCAAGAAGCCACTAGGGACACCGTATTCTCCTCACGCCCTCACACAATGCGAGATGCCGTGATTCCACTATTGGTGCCCTTGAAGGCGGCGACCGAACCTTTACAAACAAGATGGGGCTATCTCCACAACAATTGGAGGCTCCCAACAACACCACGAAGCTTCACCACAATGGAGTATGGCTTCGAGGTGACCTCAACCGTCTAGGGTGCTCAAACACCCAAGAGTAACAAGATCCACTAGGGATAGGAGAGGGAATCAAATTCCTCTTGGTGGAAGTGTAGATCGGGGCCTTCTCAAGCAATCCCGAGCAAATCAACAAGATTGATTGGGTAGGGAGAGAGATCGGGCGAAAATGGAGCTTGGAGCAACAATGGAGCTTTTGGGGGAAAGAGGTAGGTCAACTTTGGGGAAGAAGACACCTTTATATAGTGGGGGAACCAATCCAACTGTTACCCCACTGAACAGCCACGCACAGAGCGGTACTACCGCTTGGGCAGGGCGATACTACCGCTGAGGGCGGTACTACCACTCTCACCCAGCGGTACTGTCGCGCTGACGAGGAGGTCAGGATCCTGGCCCCAGAGCGGTACTACCGCGGGAGTAGGCGCGGTACTACCGCTTGGAGCGGTACTACCGCCACTACTACCACACTTAGTACCGTAAAACCCGACATGAAAAACATCGGTCTCGAATCGAGGCGGTAGTAGCCCGGAACCACTTGCGGTACTACGGCCGAAGACCACAAGTGGTACTACCGCTTGGGGAGCGGTACTACCGCTCTGGGAGCGGTACTACCGCTCTGGGAGCGGTACTACCGCTTGAGTGCTTCGGCGGTACTACCGCTGTGGACCGCGGTACTACCGCTGGGGCAGGACAAGGCAGACACAGGGGAAAAGGCAGCTCCAATGAAGCGGAAGGAAACCGTCGGGTGTGATATGGATGTGTACGTGTTGATTCCACCCTAGCCTTACCAAAGCGGATCCCCTCTTGATAGTACGGTGACTCCTACGAAATTAGTCCACCAATAATGAAACGAAGGAGCTACACCGTCTTGAATCGTTAAACTAAGTATATTAGGCATAACAAGCATTTCATTCTTGTAGAGTAAATAATTGGATTTTTCTTGAGTTATTTTTTTAAGGGAAAGAAGGAAAAGGCAGATTCAAAATCTTTTTTCTTCGGACTTTCCCAAACATAAAACACCGAGGGGAGGTAATCGTCTCGTGCCAATGGATGAATCTCTGCAAGAACTTAACACACACGATTAGTCCGCACAAGCATTGTCATCAATCACCAAAACATCTTGGGGATAAATATGCCCTTACACCGAGTGTTGCTTGTGTTTGCTCTTTTTGCATGTGTATCACTCCGGTGACACCTTGGACTACTTGGATTGTGCCATGTCTTCAACTTTGTCCAACTACAAGTCCGTCCAAGACAACCGTTTCCATGGTGATGAGGATCACGATCCGAGGTCGGATCTTTCCCAGGGGGGGGGGATGATGCGGAGCATCCCACGTTCATCTCCATATACACTCCGACTACTCTCCAAGCCCCAAGAGGACATATGACGAGACCTCAAACATACGCCATTGGACACAAGGTGAATTCACTCCTCTTCGAACCGTCACTTTCCACATGTGAGACATGGCTACTACCTCATGCATGGACCTTGCCTATACTCAGGTACAACCGAGATGACCATGGAGAATCAAAGGACCAAGGCCAAGCATGGAAGAGAAGAAGGAAGAAGAGCCGGCTGCTACAGGCCCCGGACATCCGGCCCCAGCCCGGACATCCGGCCCTAGCCCGGACATCCGGCCCTTCCCGCAAGCCCGGACATCCGGCGCCCATCACAGAACGCGTCCAGAAGCTGAACACCGTCAGCCCGGACATCCGGCCAGAGGCCCGGACATCCGGCTCTTCCCGAGCCGCCGGACATCTGGCGCCTGCCCGGAAATCCGGCGCACGCTATCCAGAGAGCAGAAGAATCGGCCACTCCAGCCCGGACATCCGGCACCTCGCGAAGGCCCGGACATCCGGCCCGACGCCCGGACATCCGGCCTCCCCTGCCTGCGTGCAGCGCATCTGGGTCGAGGCCCATGTACCCCTTCGCCCCTTAGACTATATATACTCCCACTGCACCTACGTTTTAGGGTTAGCGTTGATTTAGCTCATTTGTGAGATAGAGCCTCGCTCATCCATCGGATCTCCTCCTCGTGAGAGACCGCGGCCTCTTCGGAGAAGATCCACTTGAATTCAAGACCCCTTTACGGGAAGATCCCCTCGTGGATTCAAGACCTCCTCTTGAAGAAGAACGGCTACCTTTGTATCTTTCCTTTGTTGATTTTGAATCGTGTGCTACCTCATGTGTTCGGTGATCTAGCCCTTGTGTGATCGATACTTGTCGGTTGAGTGATTCTCTCGTTCCTCCCCGTGATTTCTCCTTTGTGTTTTCCGCGCGTTCTTCGTGTTTCCCCGTAGGATCCACTCCAAACGTGAAAGATCGGCCCCTAGGGTTCCGCCCTACATTAGAGGCCCATAGGGGGACCAGTAGCCAACCAAAGCGAATGTCCTTGTGTGTGTGCGCGAGCGCGCGTGTGGTCATCCTTGGACGTGTTGCGCGCCGAACAGAACCTCCCGCGTGTGTGGGTTATTTCAAGTAAATTGCATGTTTCATCCATGTACTCGTTGGCTTGTAACAAAACCATCCCCATAGTTGAAAAATGCTCCAATACAATCCCGAGACTTGCTAATACGTAGCAGTCACAGTCCCATGTACGTTTCCTGATACGTTGGGCCCTTTCTCCCCCTGCCACGTCAGCGATGGGGGCTGGTCCAGCTGAACCAACCGACCTCTATTTCCACCATCGATCCCGAGAATTACCTAGGCATCTGTTCGTGTGTTTTCTTCCCCGAGAACTACGTAGCCTGCGGCGGCGGGGGGTTTTGATCGGCGGCGAAGATCGCGGCCGTGGGGGCAGCCGGAGCGGGCGGATAATCAGAGGAGGCCAAGGACGTCGGCAATTTACTCACTGTGAGCCGCGCCGATGGCGCCTATACAGCGGCAGGAGAAGGGGGCCGCCCTGGTGTATGGTACGTTGACATGTTCAGTTCCCATGATGTGTAATCTTGCTGATGGCTTGCTTGCTGAACTCAATCTTCTGGGAACTTCTACACTATTGCTCAGATGTATCCTTGCATCAGTCAGCAGGACACAACTCTACTATCTGACTGACTATTATTTTTAGTGTTTCTTTTTGGTGGAAATAATGTAGAAATTTGACAGTGCATTCCAAAAGTTCAAGAAATAATCAAGAAAGTTAACAGTGCAATCCAGATAATCCTCTCTACCGACTGTAAGATCACTTGTATATACTTAATAACCCTGTCCCCTGATAATGTTTTACAAAAATGTTGACCTTAGTCACTCATGCAAACAAACAAAGACATGGAGAAATCATTGACCCCAATGGGCCGAATATTTCTTAGTATCGTTCATTGCAGCAGATGATTGACCAAGTTAACACCTACAGTAATTTAATTTAATCCTACTAGTAGAAGGCCGGTACAGTTTTGCTATACCATACATAGAAAAGTTAAGAACTGTAGCACTCCAAATTGAGCTAGCTTACTAAAGAAATATGGTAGTACAACTGCAATGAAAATTTATGATTTTTATGCACTAGTTTGCTTGCGGTTTACGCAAAATGAAGGTTTCATCATGAATTGTCTAAAACTCTGTTTTTTATGCATTTAACAGAGTAGATGCTATTGAAGAAATGAGAGTGAGAGGTGAGAAGGAGAGGCAAGGAAATGAGAACAGTATGGGCCAGCAAAAGAATGTCAAAAGAGGAAATTCCATTCATTCCATGAGAGATTTTAAAATGCCAAGAAGGACAAGCATGTTTGATATATTCAGGGACTGATATATCATTGCATATGAAGTGTTGAGAGATGTATTTAGTAAACCTACTGGACTATGCTATGTAGGTTTTATATTTTGGTTCATGAACATCTTTAGTAGAGGGTATGGTCATTAAGATTGAGTGTCATGTCTGTGAGGATCATGTGATGTTCATGATCAAGTTAGTGCCTCTATAATGAACTTGTTGATCTGCTTAATAAAAAACCTTTGAACTCTCCTATGTTGTCATATATGAGCTTGTTTGTCAACCCCTATAATGTTCTTTGTTATTTCCTGTCATATCGTATTGATGCATGAGTTTTCTTATCTCCGTCAGTGTCATGTATATTAAGCTGGAGTTGTTCAGTCCATTTAACATTTTATTTGTTGGAGCAGTTTTATAATTGGCATGCTGTTTGTTGTTCCTGTCTATTTTGCTGGAGTAGTTCAACTCCACAGATTAGTGCATTGCAAACTGTAGCAAAGAGCACAACTAAGTTCAGTTGATTCTATGGTGCACAGCACAACATATCTCATTTCACATCAATTTTCATACCAGCACACACCACACCTCTGCTCAAATATCATACAAGAAAAGCGTAGGGAATTAACACATCACTTCATATTTCATTACATAACACAACCCAGCAAGCATTGCATCAGTTCAAGACCAAAAGCTACAGCCATGATAGCTTACACAGCTACAGCCATATCAGTTCACATAACTATAACCATCAGCTCTTCCTAATGCATAAATTGAAAACCAATAGCTGCAACCATCGGTGCATCAGGACATCACTACAACCAACAGCTTACATCACATAGCACCTAGCTTACATAGATACAGGAAAGTAACTAGAACATTGGCGTTACAGAAAAACAGGGCACTTCTATAGTCGTCAAACACCAGAGCAGCCAGCATCGCCTCCGGTGCCGTCATCCCTGCCACAGTAAGTCGCAAAGTGATGGTTACGGGGGAGCTCGGCGCCTGCGGCCGGTAGCCATGCATCTGGCAGATGTTCCGTGAGTACAAGGGCGCCATGGGAGCATTGCAGACCTTATGCACGAGCATTGCAGCCAGCCTCAGCTCGCCACTGCTGCCGCCGATGGCCCTCGCCCCCGAACCAGCCCACAGTAGAGCTTGCCCGGAGCGTACAATGCCGGCGTGCGTGTGAAGAGCAGTTGTCCGGTCTCCGGCCGGAGAAACTGCTCGCCGCGGCGCCGCACTAACTGGACAAACGAAATGGAGAGCAGTCCTGCGGTTGAAACGACGCCGCGTTCGACGGGGGACCCGTGCTACCACACACGCTTCCGCCGACGCCGGCCATCGACCTCTCGGTCGCGCCCTCGCCGCCCATCGCAAGAAGAAAGCGCATAGGATTAGGGATTTGAGAAGAGGGGACGGAAGACAAATTGGGGATTTTCTTTTTGTTTGGGTGTGCGCCTCGTCCCGACTCGAGCCAGTCGGTTCGGCTGGACCACCTATACATGCTGACGTGTAAGGGTATGCAACGGCGTACATAGGACCATCTTTGTTACGTATTCGCAAGTCGCAGGACTGTATTGACACGTTTCGCGAGTACGGGGATGGGTTTGTTACAAGCCAGCGAAGAAACATGCAATTTACTCGGGTTATTTCATTGTCGTGGAAGGGGCAGATTGGTTCTCTGCTTGGTACGTTTGTGAGGGGGCGCTGGTTTTGCGATGAGTGATCGGGTGACCACTTTCTCCGTCTTCCCCGCCGGGCTCCTTGGGGCGATGGATTCGCGGTGGAAGCCCGATGTGGTGCTTGTGCTAGGGGAGAGCCGAGCCAACATGAGCAAGGTAGTCAGAAAATAAATAAATATCCATTTCAGTGTATATGGTCAGATAGTCTGTTTGGTTTATGTTTGATGAAAACCGGCTATACACCCGAACGCAAGCAGCCAGTGATAGAAACGTCTGATAGTCCTAACTTGAAAGCTCCAAGTTGTTGCATGGGGAATGAAGGATGGAGTTGCAGTGATTCAACATCCCTTTGACCATCAAAAAGCACAACTTGGGGCGCTACGTGGCTAGTGATATGATATCCTCGGTTAATGTCGTCTCGCCCTGGAGCCAAACGCCCATTATATTGCAATCAGCGTCGTCACACTCACACACGGATGAAAAGAAAAGACTAGAATCTAGTAGACCGAAAGCATGATGTAGACTGAACATTAGCCCGAGGCAATAAATGGTTGGAGTCCATCATTTGAGTCGTTCCTATCAGAAACCACCAGAATCAAAAAGTCTTGGGCGTGATGTAGGAGCGAGGCGCGACGCAGCCAGCGGTGGTCGGCGGCGTGGTAGTGGCAACCGACGAAGCCCTCCACCACGGCACCACCGCCAGCCGTAGTGCCCTTTGCTGCGTTCGCTAGGCCCTGTGGGCTGTTTTCCGCGTAGACCCGCCCGCGTCCGCGTGATATGCTCCGCGAAAAGTTGTGGCCGGGGTAAGCTTAATTAAAAGCTATTATTATTATTCTCTACTATTAAAGAAGGATCGAACGTCGTGATAGTTCGACCTCCATCGAGGCCCCCTCCTATCGCTAGCTTTCCCACCCACGTCCTCCCACCGTTTTTTCTTAATCCCTCAGAAAACCAGAGGCAAGTAAACAAGGGAACCAAGCGGTTCAATCACCAGCTATTATTATTATTGTTGACAAAAGTTTAGATTTGATTTGTCATGTTACTTGCGCCACCGCCATGATCCTTCTTTTGAACAGAGTGCCGCCATGATCGAGATTGGATAGAGAGTGGGGGGATGCAAAGCAACTTCTCCGCCCGCCAGAAAAGGGTGACAACTGACAACAAAAGAACGACTCGTCTGGAGCTGGGTGATTTTTTTATTTTCTTTTTGAGGTGCTGGGTGTGCTCTTGGAAAAATTGGCCTGTACTTTTATGTGTCAGCCTAGCACTAGGGACAGCAACAGCCCGTGAGCGATCGATTCGATTCGAGGGCCTCCACCACCACCACTCCGGATAATGTTTTCTGCTGGGTTTCCCTCTCGAGGGAATAGTGCGGAGCCGGAGTGCGTCCTCGGCCTCTGCCTCGCACGGACCGGAAGCGCACAGATGCGCCTAATAATGGCCGCCCGTTTTGTCTTGTTCTTTACCGAAGCCGAAACCGATCGCCCGAGTCCCATTCCCACCCCCACCCACTCCCTCCAATACCGGCACCGGCCCTCCTCCTCCTCCTCCTCTCTGCGCGATCCTATTGATCCTCCCCCGCGCCGCACGTACGTCTTCCGCGAGAGAGAGAGGCGAGTGGAGAAGGGAGTCGAGGAAGAGGACATGGCGGCGGCGGTGAGGGTGGACAAGGCGACGAGCGACCTGCTGCTGGGCCCCGACTGGACCCTCAACATCGACATCTGCGACGCCGCCAACTCCGATCACGGGTTAGTTCGCTCCCTCGGCCTCCTTCCTCACTCCTCGATCCCTTCCCGCGCGACCGCTCAAAATCCGATTTCTCGATCGGTTCCTTCCTTCACGCGCAACCGCAGCACGAAAAATCCCGTTTTCGCCGGTAGGAGCCACAGTACCACTTCCTCGCCTTAACATCCCAAATGGATCATCGCCACGCGCCAAGGCTTGTTAGGTCTGTAAAGATGGCGGCTTATCCCTTGCACTAGACTAGACATGTTTATCACCCCAAAAGAAACTGCACTAAGACTAGACATGTTTCAGTTCAGGAAAAGCAGAGCATCACATGTAGTAGTGGCGAACTCTGAAAGATGGACCTCATGCTTAGTATGGTGCTCTAGATTGGCTAGCTGTCCAGGTTAAGGCACACACCAGGACCTCTTGGTCTAACCGCTGGAGCTCTAGTAGACTGCCATAATTCTTTCTCTAAAAGATTTACTGCACTAGACATGGACATCTGAGCCGTCACACCATTTTAATTATTTCCTGCATTGACTAGTCTGTCGCCAGGTTTAAGGTATTGACAAGGTTGGGTAATCCTACCCCACACATCAGCAGGATATATAGGTCAAGTGACTGATGCATTTTGCTGCTCAGAAAAAAAAAATGTAATCAATCAAATAAAGCACATATTCACACCTACTTTCTCAAGGACCATGCTTCAAATACTTTTGAAACCAATTTATGATACCACCTGTCACTCTTATGGGCGAGCTTCATCACCGCTAACCAAATATGTCATGGTAGCTCTCATCTGCAACATGCTCCAAGTGGTTACAAGTTTGCAGCCTGATTTTGTGTGGTCACGACATTAATGCGAGACAGGCGCAGAGAGCAGATTATCTGCTTAAAAAATTTCCGACTTCTTTCCTATGAAAGTAAATAATTGTTTGTGCTTACAATAAAGCAATGATTCAGGCAAGCAAAAGAGGTGATTAAAACTCTGAAGAAGCGTCTTCAACACAAGAATTCATCAGTTCAGTCTCTTGCATTGACGGTACGTTTCTCTGCTTGACAGCTTAAGTAAAATTTTAGCCCTGCTTTGTTTGTGCTTGTGTGAGAATACCATGAATTGGGATTGCAGCTGTTGGAGACTCTGGTGAAAAATTGTGGGGATCATGTGCATTTTCTGGTTGTAGAGCGCGGTATATTGCAAGAAATGGTCAAACTTGCCAAGAAAAAGGTTAGTCTTCTAATACATGCTGTTGTACAGTTTGTTCTCCAGAAAAGCCACTGAATCTTTATTTTCTGAATCATGGAACTAAGAACTACAGTATATTATGTAGGTAAAATTCCTTCCATCTTCTGGTAAATACATGGCTTCACACCCTATTTAACATACTCTGAGTTGACATGAGCATAATCATGAGATGCATTAATGTTTTGGAAGACACATACATATGTTCTTATCCGGCCAATGTCAAAAAATTGACGTAGCTCCATGGCTTTAGACCGATTAGTTAAGGTCTGAATTTTTGAAACAGACAAATCTCAGGTGGTCACGGCATCATGGCTAACTGTAGATCTTTTAAATTTGCACTCCCGGCACTGCTACCTGAGGAAACTGAGATATGCAGGATTTCTTCTCAAACTTATTGGGTAGTAATTTTGTTTTTAAGTTTTTCCCCTTTTTAATCAAATTCATAAGATCTTGACGTTCCATTTGGCATCCATGTGTATTCATCCAATCTTTGCTCTTACAGTCAGTGAACTTTCTAAACATTACATTTACTATGGCTCTCTGTCTAATAAATTCTAATTACCATATGTATCATAAATTTTGTGTTCTCTAAAAGTTCGTTTTTGTGGTATTGATTAAAATTCTTCAGTATAACTACAGGCAAATGTGCAAGTGAGGGACAAAATTTTGACACTCCTGGATTCCTGGCAAGAAGCATTTGGTGGGCCTGGTGGGAAGCACCCTCAGTTCTACTGGGCATATTCTGAACTTAAGGTATTTTTATTATCTGCTAAACCATCCAGAACAACCTACACTTCATGACACACCCTTTTATTCTTCAACTTTCGAAAGTCACCCATCAGATATGTGAATCTGGTACATAAAGTTGTTCAACCCTGTATCATTTTCTTTGGCATGTCCTAATGAGCCTCTTTAATTGCAGCAATCTGGTTTAGAATTTCCTAGGCGCTCACCTGAGGCAGCAACAATATTCGCCCCTCACCTTCAACCAGGGATCGGGAGTCCAGTCAATTCATCCTTGAGAGCTGATGGGATGATTTCATCTAGTGGCTCTCCTCTGAGGTAACCATTTATTATATATTTTTATGCATCTTTTGTGTGCTCCATGTTAGTGTCTGAGAAAACGGATGAAATGTGTTCCATGTTATATGACATATTTTTATCTGTTTAGTTTGTCAGACCTGCAACGCATTTTAAGTGCCGCGGAGCTACTAAGTGAGATGCTGAGAGAAGTGGATCCAAATGATCATGAGGTATATAGATTTATTATGTTTTTTCTTCTCGCTGTTCTTCTATTTCTTTATTCTTTTGCAGAAGAAAGAACTTAATTAATTTGGAACAGTACTATTACAATGGTTCTGAAGCAACTCGAACACACACATCGGAGCCGTGAAACACAGAATGCATAGTCCACTAGGCTAGTTCAGCCAACAAATGAGCTACTCCATTAGTCCATGGTTCACTTGAACTTCTGGCGACAAGTGCATGGCAGATTTCGCCAATTCTCAGTATGCTTGACTCCAATTTGATTATTCTCTAGCAACCGCTATGAAATTCTCACTCTTGTACTTTGAGCTCTTTCCAAAAACAAAACTGCCCAACATTGATCGGAGTGAACTTCCGACTCCTTGCTTCTTGCTTTTCACCCTTGCCCTTCCAGCTAACCCCTCCTGATCGGCCTGGCGAGGGCTGGGGGCGACGCGGCCTGGCGTTCCTGGGCATCGGGCAGGCAGCGAGGTGACCAGCAGCTCTTCTCATGGGCGGGTGGAGGCAGGATAGCGGGTGGTCGGTGGAGTCCTAGGCCTCGGACGGTGGTGGCGGGGTTATGCGTGGAGAGCCGATGGGGCGCGGGGCTGGCACAGTGATTGCGGCTGCTCGACGGCCAGAGTTGCCGGCTGCCTTGGCGGGCCCCCATCTGGATCTGGGATGCCCAGATCTGATGGGGTGGCGTCCGCCCTTCCCAGGTGCGTTGGTTGGCAGTAGGGCGGCAACGTGGACTGGCCACCGGTGCGGGAGTTTGACGTGGTCCTCCTGCCCGGAGTTCGTTGCTCCTCGCCCTGGAGTCGATGCACGGCTTTGGGCCGCCTCCGTTCCGGCCAAGGTAGGAGCTTGCGGTTCGATTGGCATCCTCTCGTTATAGCGTTGGTGAAGGACCGTGCTGCGCTGGCAGTCATCAGTGTCGTAGGCCGCGGATTTGGCGTCGTCGGAGTTGATGGCTTGACAATGGCCGTTGGCAGCCACTGGGTCATGCCCCCCCGGTCCATCGGGATTGGTGGGGACCTCAGGCGTGGGTGCCCCTATGGTGGCGGCGCTGGCCCGGGCCTAGAGGCTGATGCCGGGCTTTTCCAACTGCGGCTTGTTCACTGTGAAGTGGACGGTTGGCAATTTCTCGTGGCATGGACGCTAAGGCGGTGGTCCTGGAAGGTGGTCCACATGGTTGGCACTCCGGTGGGCACCATGGTGGCAGTGGTGGCATTGCCTCTTGATCGTGTGGCGGCGAGAGGCATATTGCAAGGTGGCTCGGGCGTGCTCTTGGTCTCCGTGGTGGCGCCTCGATCCGGATCTAGGGATCTGAGCTCATCATGCTTCTTCTAAAGACCTCATGGTGGCATGCGGGAGCTACCGAGCGAAAGCTCTGCACTCTGGTGCCGACGATGCGACGCTTGTGGGCACCACTCTCTTCTTGAAGACGTCGTTGTGGTGTTCCCCTCCATGTCCGGGTTTTGGGTGAAAACCTTTGTCCATTGTGGACTCGACAGCGGCGACGCGAGGCGCTGACATCCTTCATGTGTTTTTGGTAGCGTAGTCGCGTGCGGTGTACGTGATCCGATCATCCTGGGATCGACTTTGTAAGAGGGCTACCTCTCGACCTTGTATCGTTCGGCCGTGTACTTTGTTCAGTTGTTGCTTTATATACAAAGCGGGGGTTCAATACAAAGGCATTGAGGTCCCTCCCTCCTCTCCCTCCCGCGGGCGCCGTCGGGGGGCAACCCTAGCGCCTCCTCCTCCGGCCCTCCGCCCCGTCTCCCCCTCCCTCGCCACCGCCTGGGGCGCCGCCGGCCAAAGGCCGCGTGGCCGAGGCGGCGGCGGGGCGGTTCTCCCCTGCGCGCGGATGGATGGCGTCGTGGGTCGCCTCCCTCCTGCCCGCGGCGTCGGGTCCCGGCCGGCTCCTGCTCCGGCGCTCCGCCCCGCGCCCTTGTGGCCCGCCGACGGCTCCTCCTCCCCCCGCGGCTCGTGGGGTCTGGTGGACTCGGGCGTGCTGGCGGCGGATCTGGGCGTCCCGGCCCAGTTCCGGTGGTTGTTTTGGTCTCCGGTGGCGGGGGTGGCTGGCGTCCCTGTGGAGGTGGTGGTGTTGCGGCCGGTGTCCTTGCTGCTCCTGTGCGGGGTGGCGGGGCTTTGGGTTGTCCTGACCAGGGCGTGGAGGTGCAGGTGATGTGGTGGTGGCAGGTTGATTGCGGCGGCGGCCAGATTGTTCTGGCGTCGGCTCGTCTGTAAGTTGCCTGTGTCGACCTCCGACCCCTTTCCTCGGTGTCCGTTCGCTTCTCTCACCGGAGGGCTGGCCTTCTCCCGGCTGCGGTCCATCGACCGTCTCGCACTCGGTGCCGTAGGACCGAGCTGGTCTCGCGCCCAGCAGCAGGCCCGGCCCATCTCGCGCCCGGCAGCAGGACTGCGCTCGTCTCGCGCCCGGCAGCAGGACCGGCCCGTCTCGTGCCCGGCAGCAGGACTGCGCTCGTCTCGCGCCCGGTGTAGCAGGACGGTTCGATGAAGACTTGTTGTGGCCGACCTATTGGGTCTCGGCGCTGGGACCGGCCAGGGGTGCGGAAGGCCGATCCTTTCCGCCCGTCTCTGCGGTTGGGGTAGCGGTGGGGCTCGGGGGACGTGGTGTCAAGGTCTTGGATTCCGGGGCGGCGGCCCTGGTGGTGGTGGCACAGTGCTCCTGGGCAGAGCTCGTGCCTCGGTGCTGCCCGGTTGCCACGGCCGTGTGGGCGGCATGGTAGCCGGGGTGTGGCGTTCGGTGGCGGTGAGGGTTGGCCGGGGTGAAAACCTACTCTATCTTCGGACGGACTGGCGATGGCGTAGATCGCTCCCTTCTTGAAGGCGTCATCGCGGCTATCATTGCCCGTCGTGTTGCTCCAGGGGAAACTCTGATCCTTGGATCGGGCGGTGGCGGCGCTCCGGTGTCGTATCCTTCTTGAAGGCGCCGCCTTGAAGCCCACGGTTCGTCATATGCGGCTTCACTTCTTCGCGGTGGTGTTCACGGCTGAAGCCCCCGGCGGCTCTTGTAGTGCTAGGGAGTATGCTGCGCCTATGTATTCAGCCTTGGGTGTGTGTGTGCGATTGTGTTGGGTGAGTGTGGTTGTATCAGGCACTGTTGGTCTATGCTTTATATATAAAGCGGGGCGAAAGCTTTTTTCGGTATACAAAGCGGGGCGAAAGCCTTTTTCGATATACAAAGCGGGGCGAAAACCTGTTTCGAGAGATTTGACTAGAAAGTAATGTTGAAATCCAAGTCTACGTCGCAAGTTTGTCGCCCTTTACTTCCGCTGTCTTGTTTCACGAGGGAAGAGCAGTGTGGGATTTTTGTGCCCCCACAAGGCAGAGTAGCTCCTGAACTGTCCAAAGGCACCACAATCCTCGACAGCTCTACCCAAGAAGATTCATTGCCACCATGGATCCTGCATCAGTGAGGAAGCAGGAGGGTCGTTGCTGGTGTTGCCATATTAGAGAAAACCATGAATACAGAGGTAGAATAACCACCACCAAGGTGGGAAAAGAAACCTGTCGCCACCATTCCACCATTCCATATGTGAGAGGGACGATGAAACACCTGTGAGCACGCCGGGGAGGAGAGGACAACGAACGAGTCCGGCCAAGGTAATGAGATCCACCAAGGAATCCACCTGCTGACATGTAGTCTTTCCCGAGCGGCCGTTCACGTGGGTCACGGGCGTGAGTCACTGCTATGTAGTACAACCCTATTGTTGGTACTAATTTGTTTAGTGTGGTCTGTTGTATGCTCAAGAGCACTTTTTGCATCCAACGTACATGAGTCTAATCTTGAGGGTTTGAAATGATTTATTGTTCCCTTGTGTTGGTCACTACACATGCAAATTTCTAAATCACAGAGATGTTTGTCATTTTAGGCTGTGAATGATGAAATTATCGCGGAACTTGTGAACCAATGCCGATCATACCAGAAAAAGATCATGAGTTTGGTTAGTTCAGTGAGGTACGTGCTGTATGAACATTGTCTCCTACATTCTCGCATCTTATTACTGTGGCAGCAGTCATATCATCTTTTGCTATTAAGGGCATATTTGGTTTAAAGGATTTCTGTGTAAGTTGTGTGTAAGAATAATCCGATGTTTCTCCACACAACCTTTCACTCAGATTGTAATTCTGTTTCAAATTAATAACGATCAAGATTCTCCGTCGAAAAATTAAACCCAGACCGAAGTCAAGCTTATTATTACCTGGACACTCCCCTTACATAACATGACAACGTTAAGTAGTGTCAATCACTGTTCAGAGGCAGGGATCATTTTTACAGAATGACAGCCGCAATTCCATATAAATTATCTGACGTTCCTGTGCTGCATTACAGTGATGAGGACCTCTTGAGCCAAAGTCTGGACTTGAACGACAGATTGCAAATTCTGCTTTCCAAACACGATGCAATTGCATCAGGTTCCCCTCTACCGGGTGAAGAAACGGATGTGTTGAGTGAATTACCCAGAGGGACCACTACAACCCCTGCAGTAACAGTTGTTCCCGAAACTGCCATTGTACCAGCTTTTGTCTTGGATGATGAAGAGGAAGAGGAGGAAGATGATGAGTTCTCTCAGTTAGCTCGCAGGTCGTACTAAATGACCGATCTTTATTGTTTCATACTTCGTTCAGTCTATCTTGCATGATTCATTGCTGACGATTAATTGTGATCAGGAATTCGAGATTCAGGTCAGCAAATGACAAGAGCGCCTCTTCAGGCGTAGGCGCATCATCGTCGTCCACGCAGGATGGAACGGCAAGCTCAGCAGCTTCTGTGACCACTACAGCATCACCATCTACTTCAAGCAGTGCATTAGCATTGCCTGATCATCTAGCTCCTATAAAGACTTCTCCAGAAGACAAGATTATGAGCGACCTTCTTGCGCTCACCATAGTGTCAGGCCCATCACCTGAACCTGCCTTGCATCCTGGTGGTTCCCCAACCAGTTATCATCCACAGCCTCATTATGTAGGCCCAGAACACACAGCTGCAGCGCACAATAGCTACGTCGCTCCTTGGGCTCAGCATCAACCTCAAACTGCACCCATCAAGCAGCAGCAGCAGGAGCAGGCACCACCACCTCAACCACAATTTCCTTACAACCCATCTCCTTACCCGCCGCCACCATGGGCCCCTCAGGACAACACCGAGTCAAACCCTTTCGTGGCATCTTCATCGCAGCAACTTTCAACCTCCAGCTCGCCTCTTAAAGTACCGTTGAACATGAGGCCTCTACAGCAATCACAATCTTTCGGCGTACCGCTTCGAAGTGCTGCGTCAGATTCACCGACAAACAAGAGCCTGAAGCAACCCATGTCTGCAGGGTCTCGCCGGCCATCTTATGTTCCTTCTAACAAGTTCTTTGATGATCTGCTCGAGAGAAATGCGGATGGCACTCTGAAAACGGGCAGCACGGTAATTGGAGGCACGTCCAGTCCATACAAACCGTAGCAATGCCGGTGGAATCAATATATGAAAGAATATCTGTCTCTGGTTCATACAAACCAATAATAAGCTGTAGTGATGACAGAGGACTTAAAATATGAAAGACTTGCTTTGTTTGTCTTCATAACTGCTACGAGTCCATTTGATCCGCAAACTTTGTTACCCAGATTGATTTGCTTGATGCTTCTTCGGAACATCTGAATACGTCATGCCTACGTGAAAGCATAAATCTCTTCTGTTGTGGAGGAGTTTTTGGTGGCAAAATATGTTTGTGCACTTCAAATAAGACGCCATCCCGAGTTTGATGCTATTTCTGCAGCTGGTTTCTTATTTTTCTTGGACTGGGCAGTTGCAGAGAAAAAAAAGGGGTGTGCTCTGAAGGCAGTCTTTTCCTTTATATTCATATCACCCCTTCAATCTCCATTAGGCTGAAGTTCCAGTTGAAGAAGTTGCTTCAGGTGTTATTTTATTTATTTTATTTTTGTAAGCCAATTTTGTTTGGCATCCATTCTTGACCGTCCTTAACAATTAATAATATATGGCTGCAAGGGAGGGGGGAGGGTGTGGAAGAGACGGAGAGATGAGAGGAATTGATGGATTGTGAAGAGAGATACTTAGAGCATGGTTAATAGTATAGCGCTGGCTATATGATCTTGTCCCATCATCTATAGTCAACCTTATAGCTGACAAGTACAATAGTTGCATATAAATATGTATCGCTTTTTTGATACATGGCTCATCTTACTCTCATAACATGTCTACGAGCGTGTGCTGCAGCCGGCTGTTAATCAGTAGTCCGCTTATCTTCTCTCTCCTTCAACTTATCAAAATATAATATTTAAAGGCTTAAGTTTGCCTACATCATCCTATTGTACTTGCTCTTATGGTGCCTATTTAATGTGGTATCTAATGCTTCAATTAACACCTTGGCTAACCAAAAAATTGGGGCCATGTTCGG
>NC_057813.1:19160789-19185011 GCF_018294505.1 Triticum aestivum
ACTCTTCGATTTTGTCCAAAACCTTTTTTTTGTTTTTTGCTCTTTTTTTCCTTTCTTAGTTCTTTCTTTTCTTTTTTCATTTTTGTTTTATTTTATTCATATTTTTATTTTTTCAAATTAATGAACTTTCTTTTAAATCATGATTTTTTTTTTCAATTCAAAAAAGTTCATAAATTTCAAACATATTTTTTAGTTCATCAAATTCAATTTTTTTTCATCAAATTAAAAAATCAGTAAATTCAAAGTTCGTTCATCAAACCCAAAAGATGTTCATAGAAATTCAAAAGTCTTCATCATCTATTTAAAATTCTCATGAATTTTAAATAAATGTTCATCGAATTAAAATATTGTTCATTCAATTCAATGTTTGCTCATCAAATTCAAAAAGCAAATAGAATGGAAAATTTGTTCATCGAATACAAAAATGTTAATCAAAATTCAATAATATTCGTTTTTTGAGATTTATGATTTTTTTTGGAATCGGCAGACATTTCATGAAATTCTTGAACATTTGTTTGAATTTAAGAACATATTTTAGAATCTGGATTTTTTTCAAGTATATGAACACTCTATAAAATTAGTGAACAATTTTATATTTTGTTTCTTATTTTGTAAACTATTTTCCAAATCATGAAGATTTTTTGTATTCCCAAATTTATATAAAGAAGAAAATAATAATAAAATAATAAAATAAAATAAAAAGGAAATGGAAGAGAAAAGAAGTCACCGCGCTCCACACATGGGCTAGGTTTCATTGTTTCCCTTGGCACAACGCGCTAAATAGGAGCGCTCCCATCGATATAGAGTCCACTTCTCATTCCTCCTCGAAAAAAAGTCAAGGAATCTATATATTGGAAGTTCGTATTTTCGAATTGGTCGTATTTTTTTTCCTTTTGCGAAAAGCACATGGGTCTATTATGAAAGTTCAGACATATTACCACAATTTGATATTTTTTTATCTATTTGAAGCTAGAGAAAAGTATATTTTTCGTCCCTCAAATTTTTAGGAAAGTCTAGATTTGATTCCTCAACTATGAAATCGAACAATTTGCATCCTCAACTATTGAAACCAGGCAAAGTTCGTCCCTTCTCTCGTCTGATCTGGTTTTATTGTACTCAGCCGGTTTTGACCGGTCAAAGCTGACGTGGCAAGGGAGACCCGACCTGTCCCGGTTCCCCTATCTCGCGGATGTGCTCGACCCCGCCGCCGGCGAACGCCCCTTGCGCCGCCCTTGTATTCTCCACCTCCCCGTTCTTTCCCTTGTTCTCTCCATCCCGACTCCACCTGCTCAACCGCACAACCCAACCTTCCTCGCGCCGCCATCAGCGCCTCGTGCGGGCCCCCTCCCGCAGTCCGGCCAGTCGCCACCACGTCTTCCTCCGTCTGCATCGCCCGATGGCCACCAACCCGCTCCCATCCGCCGCCCTACCCTCTTTTGCCTCCTGGACTCTCGCGTTGCACCCTCGACCTTGCCCCGCGCGCCATGGCGCTCCGCCACTGGACAAGAGGGGGTGATAGAGATGCCCAACGGGAAGGCGGTGTTCCTCGTCGACGCCTACGACTCCTTCCTTGCCGGCTGATCGCACTATGCCAGCACTCCTCCGAACTCCGCCCCACGGTGGCTGCGATGCAGTGCATCCTGCGGCGCACCTGGCGCGCCATGTCCTGTTGGAATAAGCCACGGTATGAGTGGAGATCATGCGCGTGTGCCGCACTGATCGAGCCTGTCGCCGGTCCGTTGCCGCGTCGCGTGCAACATCCAGGAGTGCGTGTGTGGCGTGTGTGAGCGCGTGAGCTAGCAATCTGTTGCGAGCCGGCCGCGGTGTGCGCGCGCGGCCGCGCATGCAGCTCGTGCTCATGCAGCAGGGCGGGGTGGGCTGCGCGTGTACGAGCACCAGTCCGGGTATAAAATCCGTAGACTGCTCGATGGTTGCCAACCAGTGGTGTTTGTGATGAAAGAAAATTTTGCCGTACGCGCAGCGGGTGTTCGTCGCCAAACACCAATGCTGCTCTTTCTTCCTACGTTCCAGCGTGAGAGCAAGAGAGAGCTAGGGTTAGACCCGAACATGTCCGATCGACCGCTTCGACTGTGTGGCGCACGGCCTTGCCAACGTCTGGCTCAAGCGCGAGGCCTTCGTCACGTTCCCATTGCCAATTACCACTCGCTGCGGCCTCGCTGGCACATGGCCAGAAGCAGCAGCAGCGCGAGCCCGCCGGTGCCGGCTATGCCATATGGTTGTCGGACTTCGTCGATGGCCAACGAGGTGCTTGATAAAATGACCACCATAAAAAGAAGATACGAGGGGAGAGAGAAAGGACATGATGAGGTGGCAGTCAATAGGAATACCGGGGTCAAAACCATGCTAACTCAGGGCAAATACCACTTTGAGTTGAGGGAGGGACGGAACTTGTCCGGTTTTAAGAGTTACAGGTGCAAATTGGCTCGGGAAAAGTATATTTTTCATCCCTCAATTCTTTCGAAAGTATAGAAATAGTCCCTCAATTCTAAAATCAGCAAATCATGGTCCCTCAACTTCTTAAACCGGATAACTTTCATCCCTCATACCGCTTTTGATGGTTTTTGTTTGACGTGAACACGGTTTTTGACCAAAACATGACATGTCGACTGGGTTTTGACCAAAAGTTGAGAGAGTTGAGTAAATAAGGACATACATTGTAGAAGATAAACAAAAAACACCAGATAAGATTCGGGCTGCAACATCGGTAGAGGAACAACGCTGACATGCATGCAGGCCAGGTCGCGTTGCTCGTCCACAAGTTACAGCCGCTCCACGAACGACGCCGACCTGTCCATTTAAGCTTCGGAGTGCCGAGAACAAGGCCCTCCTGCCGTGCCCAGAAGGCCGTGTGACACGGCGGACGATCGCTGCTAGCTGCGTCGCGCCGACGGGGTGAACAGAGGCCGCTGTAGTTGACAGCGAACGCGCTGACGGCAGGCCGTGGCGCGCGCACGGGCGTCATGCACGCACATCGCAGGCACACCACGTACAACACGTGCTCACCACGCATGCATGCACACCGGCATGGCATGCCAGTAGTAATACATGTGCGTTCAGCCTAGGGCGAGCGTGGCAACCCTGGTTCGATCCCTACAGCCACAATAATTTTTTAGTGCTCCTCTTATTTCAGCTGGCAGGTGGGTCCCACACAAAACCGTGTCAAAGTCAGGCAGAAACCATGCAAAACGGTATTGGGGACTAAACTTACCCGGTTCGAGAAGTTCAGGGACCAAGTTTTGCTGGTTTGGGAGTTGAGGGACCAATTCTATACTTTTGAAAGAGTTGAGGGACAAAAAATATACTTTCGTAGACACACCTCCACACGTCCTCCACACACCTCCACACGTCCACCCACGATGCTAGACGCACCGCCGGAACAGGGGCTAAGCGGGGAGACCTTTATTCCATCTTCAGGGAGCCACCGTCATCAAACCCTAGCAAGATTAAAAAAACAACTAAAAACAGAGCCCTCCCGCCGGCCCTTGACAGGATTTACTGCGCCTCCATGGCCCTAGGGTCACCGGAGACGAGGCGGACCTGCATTGGCGCGGGCGAGAGACACGAACTCTAACTTTCTTTGTTGGAGAAGGAGGCGGCGGCTGCTGGTATTATCGACGGGCTTTGCTACATCAAAGCCACATCTACGTAAATAGTGTATGTAAACCTACTGGAGAACTGGCTCGACATGATATGATTGGAAGAAAAAACCGCCCGGTCCATGAAATTGGTCACTGACACCAATGGACTGTACTTAGTCAAGTCAGACATGGAGCTTTTTAACGTGCACTCTGCCTTTTTCTTTGCGGGTGCCCTTTTGTCGTCGTATCAAAAGATATATAGCTGGCCGACCACACCGTCTACCGATCTTGCTAGAGATAGTGTGACAGCATATTATATTACCTCCATTCCAACTTGTTTAGATACATCTACACAAGTAATCTGGAAGGGAGAAATTATGTAATATAACCTTGCCATGCCACTTACTCCTAGTTTCTCACTGCACATAAACACCCACTTACGCCTGCCTTCTTAGCTCAATCATTGCAAAGACTGCAGGGGAGACCATCCCATGGAGGCCAACGGGTCGCAGCAGGAGGAGGAGCCTCGGCACCTCAGCTCTGGTGATCACGAGTCCCTCAAGGAACCCAGGAACGGGAAGGGGGGATGGATCACCTTCCCTTTCCTCGCAGGTTCGTGCATCCTACTCGTGTGTGATCTAGTCTGTGGAGCATGTTCACAGTTGAGTTTGTGTCTGGCCGTGTGATCGATCGACGTTTGCAGTGGCCATACTGGGCGTCGGGCTGGCGACCGGCGGCGCGACGGCCAACATGGTGGTCTACCTGATAAAGGAGTACAACGTGCCGAGCGTCGACGCGGCGAAGATCTCTAACATCATCTCCGGATCCATCAGCGTCGCCCCCGTGGCCGGTGCCATCGTCGCCGACGCTTTCTTCGGCAGCTTCCCCATCGTCGCCGTCGCCATGGTCATGGCCGTCCTCGTAAGTCTATGATATCTGCGCGCGCGTGCACATGTATGTTTATGTATCAAAGCTTCTGGCCCATTGACCACTCCATGTCATGCGTGCAGTCCTTGGTCATGTTCACGCTGGCGGCGAGCCTTCCGGGCCTCCGGCCGGCGGCGTGCCAGCTCGGGGCCGGCCCGTGCGAGCAGGCGTCGGCGGGGCAGATGGCGGCCCTGTACGCGGCCGTGTTCCTCCTCTGCCTGAGCGCGGCGGGGGCGCGGTTCAACCAGGCGACCATGGGCGCCAACCAGTTCGAGGCCGCCGCCGACCGCGACGTCTTCTTCAACTGGTACTTCATCTTCTTCTACGCGTCCACCGTGCTCGGCGCCACGGTCATCGTCTACGTCCAGGACACGGTGTCCTGGACGCTCGGCTTCGGCGTCTCGTGCGCCGCCGGCGTCGTCGGCCTCGCGGCGCTGCTCCTCGGCACGCGGTACTACCGGCAGCCCCCCGCTCAGGGCAGCCCGTTCACGGGGCTGGCCAGGGTGGTCGTCGCCGCGGCGAGGAAGAGGAAGCTCAATGTCGTGGCGTCGGAGGAGTTGAAGTTTTACTACGGGCTACGTACGGGCGACGAGGACGTCAAGACTGGCGGCGACGATGTCGCTATTCCCAGCGACAGCTTTAGGTAAGAAAAGATCTCGTATGCATTTGTTCATATTCCCGCGGTTCCATAAGGGCATGTACAATGGTGCTATCTTACGAGTGCCACGTAGGATAGATGATGAGGTGGAGGAGAGAGAACTCATAAGAAAAGGCTTGTCTTCTCTTAATTAAGAGAAGACAAGAGGTGATCTCTTAGCACAATATGTCTCACCACATATTTAGGAATTGCTAGTTATTAAAGATAAGGCTAAGAGATGACCCATTGTAGATAATTTTTTTTGTCTTCTCTAAATCACATGCAAGACTTAAGATACGACTATCTTATCAACCACTGTACATGCCCTAATAATTGAAGTTCTACTATTGTCCTAACTCCTAAGTCCAACTACAATATGTTTGACCAAGCCTATATAAAAATATAATAATATCCACAAAAAACAAATTACTTTATTTTATTCATTATGAAACCCCCCCGCAAAAAGATTCGCTACGAAATATATATTTGTACTATATAAATTTGAAATGCTAGATCCTGTGGATTTTTCTACGGACTTAGTCAAACTTTTTCTAAGTTTGACTTAGGATAATCTTCGAACTTCAATTATTTAGAAAAGTTTGGGTCCACATGCATAAATGAACTTTATAAATGCTTAAACTC
The DNA here is from genome assembly GCF_018294505.1 of Triticum aestivum. Taxonomy (NCBI): domain Eukaryota; kingdom Viridiplantae; phylum Streptophyta; class Magnoliopsida; order Poales; family Poaceae; genus Triticum; species Triticum aestivum. The sequence continues at coordinate 19,166,595 of NC_057813.1, forward strand.
AAACCTTTTAAAATCACAGGGAATGTTGAAAGTAAATAATGATTTATTTGTTTTGAGTTGATTTTCTTTTGTTAGGAGGTGCTTTTGTAGTATACCCATGGTCTTGAATTTAAGTTTCAGGAATATTTCAGCTACAACAAAAATCATTTAATTTTCAGTTATTTCCGGACGAAAAGAGAATGCAATCAAATATTCTGAGTCTTAAAGAAAGTTAAACAAATCCGTTTATTTATTTATAGTACAACCGTAATGGCTAAAATATTTTGACCGAAACACAATTATGACAGAAAACCACAATTGTCGTACTACAAAACACCGAATCATCCAAAACGCTTTGGTTATGTAGTACTATACGTGAACTAGGTAGCTACCACGTCGACGCACAACAATTAATGTTCGTTGAATTAGTTTAGGGTGCCTTTCAGTGTCAGTTCATATAACTTGTGCTAAAAATCAATTAGGTTCCTCAGTATAAATACCCGTATATTACAAGAAAGTTAGAAGACAGTGTATGAAGGTATACAGGGCAACATGAAAAGCCTTTTTTTTTTGCGGGGACCATACTGATCTTGTCCGGTATTAACTTTTTATTTTTCCATCGCAACAAATTTGTGTGTGTGTGCCCAGCTCTGTATCAAAACAGTGGGCTTTATGCTAAAATTGGGTGATATGGATAGAAAATCCATGCTCTTCCTTTGGTCTCACCCAGGCCATTTACACACTGTAGATCTGCCACAACAAACAAGTAATTGTGCAAAGCGCTGAGCACTGTTGTTCATTTTGTTATATTAGGACTCTCCATTAGCCTCCTTTTCTTTCTTTTGTGCTTGTTGAGAATGGAGATATTCTTTCGCTGCAATTTGCATGTGTTGTACTTCCTCCGTCCGGAAATACTTGTCGGAGGAATGAATGTATCTAGACGTATTTTAATTTTAGATACACCCATTTTTATGCATTTCTTCGATGAGTATTTTCGGACGGAGGGAGTACTTTATTTTCATTTGTACCAACTCACCTTAGGGCTTTTGAAAACGCGACATTACTATCTATGATATTATAGCTTCAGTTACTATACATTTTGAGTTTTGAGCATAATTAAATGTCCTTACATAGTTAATAAAGAGAGTACCTAGTCACTGTTGGGTATGTAGGAGTATGTGGCAAGGGTTGTCTTCCTGTCCATGGCAACTTAACTCCAACCTCCACACCATTATTATTATTATTGGTGATTATTAAAGCAATGACATGGACATATTACCTCATGGTTGTGCTACACAAAATATAGTGCTTTCCTAGTTTTTTTTGTGCCTGTGTGGAGACTGAAGAAAAATATTGGCTTTACAATTAGATAAACTTTTAGCATGCTTATCATGTACTCCCTCCGTCCCAAAATAAGTGTCTTGAGCTTAGTATAAATTTGTACTAGAGCTTATACAAAGTTGAGACACTTATTTTGGGACGGAGGGAGTATATCGAGATCGGTGAACACATTGAAATGGTAACTATAAATTAGTCTCATATTAACATTATAATTTTAGTAGGTTTTGTCGGTTTAGTATACATCAATGGTTGTGTTGAGTTTCGAATACGTCCATGTCCAAATCGATTCCTTTTTGGATATTTATTCTACTTCTTTTTCAGTATTTAAACCACCGGTGGCAAGGCCACCTACTAGCTTTGGCTATCCAACTTTTTGGTAATATCAACATATAGTAAGGATCAACTAAGTATACTATACTAGATTAGTTTGCATGTTGAAATAACGCAAATTAGTCTCGACAAGGGTAACGAGAAATGGTACTATGGTAAGGAAAACAAATGGCACTCTTGTAAACATCACTACTGCCTGATATGAGTATATGAGGAAGTCATCGACGACAATGACATCCAGTTATTTCCACGTTGCTCGATCGCGTGCAGCTTCCTGAACCGTGCCGCGGTGATCACTGACGGCGACGTGGACGCGCGAGCGGCTCGGTGCTCCGGCCGTGGCGCGTGTGCACGGTGCAGCAGGTGGAGGAGTTCAAGACGGTGCTGCGCATCATGCCGCTGTGGAGCGCGGCCATCGTGCTCAGCGTCTCCATCGGCGTGCAGATCAACTTCACCATCCTACAGGCGCTCGCCATGGACCGCACCGTCGGCCGCTTCACCGCGCCGGCGGGCTCCATGTTCGTGGGCAGCCTCATAGCCGTCGTCATCTTCCTCGGGCTCCTCGACCGGGTCCTGCTCCCGCTCTGGAGGCGGCTCACCGGCCACACGCCGACGGCGCTGCAGTGCGTGGGCGCGGGCCACGCGCTCACCGTGCTGAGCATGGCCGCGTCCGCCGTCATCGAACGCCACCGCACCGCCACGGTGCGCGCGCACGGAGAGGAGGGGAACCCGGCGTGGGTGTCGCCGCTGTCGGCCATGTGGCTGCAGGCTGCTCCTGCCGTTCGCCGTGGCCGGGGCAGGGGAGGCGCTGCACTTCCCGGCGCAGGTGACGCTGTACTACCAGGAGTTCCCGGCGTCGCTCAAGAACACGGCCACGGGCATGATGGCCATGATCGTCGCGCTTGGGTTCTACCTGAGCACCGCCCTCATCAATGTCGTCCAGCGCGCCACCGCCTGGCTGCCGGACAACATGAACGCGTCTAAGCTGGAGAACCTCTACTGGCTGCTCACCGTGCTCGTCGCCGTCAATTTCGGGTGCTTCCTTACGTGCGCCAAGCTGTACACGTACCAGAACATCGGCAAGTAGCTCAAGCTCAGAACGCAACACTCGTTGATCTACATGCATGGGGTGTGTGCTTTGTTGAAATATAGGGTGGGCTTTGGCCCATCTAACGATTTCAGGAAAATCTCTAAAGAGCCATGTGGGTTTATTCGTCCTTTGTGTGACTAGCCGTAACTATGTGGGCAATTTGATGAGCATGGCGCAAGGCGATACATGAGGAGGTATACCAAAGTCCATCAGCCACACACGAGTTCATCATCAGGTCCATTTCAGACCTGGAGATACTTCCGGTGAAGAGTGGCGTGCAGCAGTAGAGCGACCTAAAGCGCCGCCGGCAGGATTTGCAAAAATTCATGTGGATGCCGCGATATCCAGGGTGCAGACTAGCAGGGCTGCTGCAGCGGTCTGTCGAGACGCACAAGGTAATTTCATGGGCAGTTCGGCCCTTGTGTTGCATGGAGTAACGGATGTAGCATCGCTGGAAGCAATATCATGTAGAGAAGGGTTGTCTCTTGCGCAAGATCTATCCTTGCAGAACTTCATCATCGCGTCGGACTCGAAGCACGTGATTAACGACATCAACAGAGCTAGCCATGGAGGCTCTGGAGCTATCATTAGTGAAATAAAGCAGAGAGTTTTATTCGTAAATTGTAAATTTTCCTTTGAAGGCAGAGCCACTAATGGCGACGCAGATAGGTTAGCCAAGTTTTCTCATTCATTGGATCAAGGGCGGCATGCCTGGCTTGCCGAACCCCATGACCCATTTTGTATCCCATTCCATGTGAAATTTGATCAATAAAGCTTGGTTAACCCCTCAAAAAAAATGTGGGTTTATATGGCAATGGGTATGGTGGGAAGTTTAATCCCATATTGCTAGTTAGAAAGGAGTTGGACCTTCTTATAAGAGATTCCCATCTACATGTTATTGAAGCTTGAGAAGAGAAGTGCTTCCTGCATGCCGAGGAAAAGGGTATAACTCATTCACTAGCCATGCTAGCGTTATACCTAGATGTATCTGCTGTTAGCGTAGTGTGTGCCTGCGTGATCAAATATCAGAATATGTTTATTTCTGTTGATGCCATGCTAGTGATTTATTCATGGATTAAATTGATCGAAATATTGCTAATGGTGCGAGGACCGCTCAGTTTGGCAAGCGTTTTTTTAATAATTGGTGTTTCGATGAGCTTTTTTGGGATGTGATTATGTATTACTTTACTAATCAACACACACTTAAGTGGTGAAGTTTTTTGTGGCTGCATGTGCTAATGCTACAGTGTTGCATGCTAGTACCTCTCTTTTTTAGGTTTTGATGAAAGGGTGCGCAGGAGGCAGGACTGATGTGTTTTACAGGCTGATACCGATTATTTTGAGAAATCATTAATTTAGTCAAAATCGTGAATCAAATAGCTCAATTGAATGAGAGATCTTCTTGAAAAATCATTGACCTGTCAAAATTGGAAAATTGAACACCTCAATTGAATTAGAGGACACCAAAATTAAGGAGCGTCCCTATATAGATTCGGTTGTTGTAGAGGTAATAATTACTGCCACATGAAGGCATCAGTATATTCTGCCTCGTATTTTGTTGGTTATTTTCTTTTGAGACGGCTGTTGGTTAATTAATGCACTATTTTCTTTAAAAAAAGTATATACATAGATGCTCACAAACATGTATATACACTCAACCCTACAAACTCATACACGTCCATCCTACTCTTATAAGCATCTTGAAATACTAAGCCGACAAAATATCTTGAGATAGAGGGAGTAGCTAGAAAAAAAAGAGCGTGGTCTCGGACCCGCTCCCGCCCTCGAAACCCTCGCCGCCGCCGCCTTCCCCTGCCCGTCTCCGGCAGGATCCGGCCGCCCTCGCCATCGCGCGTCCCAGATCCGCCCCCTCATTCCCCCGCTCTTCCTTCCCTGCCCCTCCTCCCGTCCTCGCGCCGCCTCCCCGGGAGGCGGACGAGGCAGCCCCGACGCCTCTGCTCTCAGCTTCGCCCCCTCATCCTCTCCCCTGCAGTCTCCGGCAGGTGCCCCCGGCTCTGGCCCGGGGGGTGCCGGCGGCAGCAGGATCTCCTCTCTCAGCGCGCGCGTCCTCCTGGCCCGGGGCAGGGGGCGGCGGCAGTGTCGCTTGGCTTGGCGGCGGTCCGGTGACTCGGAGGGGTGGCCAGCGGCGGACGTGGTGGCGGCACCGCTCCTTGGCGGCGAGGCGTCTTGGTGGCGCGGGCTGGCCGACAGCGCGTCCCCGGCTCAGATCTGGGCCTTGCGGGCCCCATCTGGATCTTAGCGGGTCGGTCCCCGGCGTGGCTTTGTTGTCTTCTGCGTGGTGAGGCAGAGGTGCGTCTTGGACAGGGGCGGCGGCGCCGACGGCGTGCCGGCTGCAGCGCGAAGGCGGGAACTTTACGGGTCTCGGAGATCCCGGCTGGGCCTGTGCGGCCACGGGCCTGGTATGTTCCTGCTATTGCGTCCGGTCAGCTACCATCTTCGACGGTGGAGGTAGGGCCCTCCCGCGTGCCAATGGTGCTGCTGCCCTAGTCCCAGCTCCTCTTCTTCATTGTGCAGGCCTTGCTTCACGGTGCCGTGGTGAGACGGCGTGGGGAGCTTCGTGACCGGGTTGGCGCAGGGTGGGGGTCTGTTTGGTGGCAAGCTCCTGAGTGCCTAAGGTGAATGTTGGGATCGGGAGAAATCCCTGTTGGCTTGGCCGACACTGACGCGGTGGCGCATGAGGGTGCCGCCTGACCTTCCTGGAGGGTGTCGGGGCTACCCTTCCTCTCTCCTCACCGCGTACCGGGGAAAACCCTTGGCAGCAGCGCCGTCATCGTCGTGTCCCTTCTTGGAGGTGTTGATTGGTACCGGTACTTCGGAGGCTCGGAGCTTGGTGGGCGATCTCCGGTGGACGATGCAGTGGCCACGAGGCTTCTTCGGTTTTTTATCGATCCGCCGTTGTCGGTATTTGTTTCTCTTGTATTTTCTCTTTCTTTTGTTTTGGTCGTGATTGTGCTGCTTCCGCCCCAGCATCTATCGTTGGTTGTCTCGGTTGGTTGCTTTGTATACAAAGCTCGGGAAACCCTTTTACGGTGAAATATCTTGAGATTGATGAAGTTGTGACACCTTCGTAGTTCTCTCACTGAAACACGCAAAGCTAGAAGGTCTGAAACATAAAAAAATGCAATCAGCAGTGTCAAATCTAGATCTTGTTTTTTTATGGGGTAGAACTTGAACCCTGGTGGATTGGTTTCACCACACGGACCTAACTATCTAAACAAAGCTTAGTCCTTTAATTACGCTGCCACATCAGCGCAGTGGTAAGAGACGATACTAGGTGGAGCATTGGGACCGAGCTCAATAATTGTACGTACTATCTCTACTCCTAATGGAGCAGTTGGTAGTCTCTGCCGGTCAATTTTCGTCCCACATCCCCTGGTTTTTTTGGTACTTCGTCCCACCTCCCGCTTTCCACCGATCCCCCGCATTTTACCTCCCAATCGATAAAAAAAACATCAAGATACAACTACGGCCATCCTGAATCGCGCCGGTTCACAGATAGAAAAAACACCTAAAACGATCAATCACGGTTAACCTACGAAATGACGGGCTGATCGATCTGATCGTCTTGACCTCGATCCCATTGTGAGCCGCGATCATTCGTCCCCGCCCCTCAAACCCTAGGCTGCCGTCACAAACCCTGAAACCCTTGTCCGCCGCCACAAGCGCTCATACTGTAGGTCTCTTTCACAGCTTGCAGTCTTATCCCGGCGGCGATGCCGTCCGAGTGCAAAGACAGAAAGATCTCACGTCCCCGATCCGTCGCTCTTCAGCGGAACTGCGTGCGATCCAGTCGCCGCCGGAGTGGCGATTGCAAAATCAGGTGTGGCGTTTATATATTCCTACCTTTACAAATACTACTCTTACAAATCTGCATCTCTGATCGGTGCCGTGGCCGTACTGCCCAAAATCTGGCATTGTGATCTCGGTTCGGTACCGTGGTCATACTGTGCCATACCTCTTGCTCACATTTTATCAGCCCTAAATTCTTGCAGATCGTGAATCATCTCATTGCAAGGAACTCAGTTTTCGTGCGGGGACGGCCCTCGGGGATGGTGTCATCAGCAGCAGCATCTGGAGGTTAGTTGACACAAACAAAAGGTAGTTAAGACGCTTGAATCTAATTGGTGACATGCAAAGGTTAAGGTTTCTATGCCAACAGGAAATAGTCAATGTTTCTATGCATCTGGAGGTCAGATGGTTGGAAATGATTGAGTGCAGCTACAGGCTGGATGAATAAAATCACTTTGAATGGGGAATAATGTCATCCTCCCATATGAACCACCGTTTTGAATGGGAAATAGAATAATTCATGAATGTTTGCCGAGGCCATACCTGTTTATCACTATTTGACAGCCCCAAATGCTTGCAGGTGGTGAATCATCCCATTGATGGTTTAAGTATATTCATCAAGTGGCAACAGGCATCGGGGACGGTGTCATCATCAGGAGCATCTGGCAAGCGCATCGAGTTTGCAGCTCAGAACTTCAGAGGATCTCCATTTTCCAGCCTCGAAACAGCATCACATGCAAAAAGTGACACAAACATAAGGTAGTTATGACACTTGAATCTAATTGGTGACATGCAATAGTTAAGGTTTCTATGCCAACAGGAAATAGTCAAGTTTTCCATGGATCTGGAGGTCAGATGGTTGAAAATGATTGAGTCCATCTACAGGCTAGATGAATAAAATCATTCAGAGTGGGAAATAATGTCATCCTCCCATATGAACCACCGTTTTGAATGGGAAATAAAACCCTTCATGAATGTTTGCCGAGTCCATACCAGTTTTTCTCTATTTGACAGCCCCAAATGCTTGCAGGTGGTGAATCATCCCATTGATGGTTTAAGTATATTCATCAAGTGGCAACAGGCATCGGGGACGGTGTCATCAGCAGCAGCATCTGGCAAGCGCATCGAGTTTGCATCTCACAAACCACCGTTTTGAATGGGAAATGAAACCCATCATGAATGTTTGCCGAGTCCATACCTGTTTTTCTCTATTTGACAGCCCCAAATGCTCGCAGGTGGTGAATCATCCCATTGATGGTTTAAGTATATTCATCAAGTGGCAACAGGCATCGGGGACGGTGTCATCAGCAGCAGCATCTGGCAAGCGCATTGAGTTTGCATCTCACAACTTCATAGGATCTCCATTTTCCACCCTCGAAACAACATCACATGCAAAAAGTGACACAAACATAAGGTAGTTACAACACTTGAATCTAATAGGTTCCATGCAATAGTAAACAATCAAGGTTTCTATGCCATCAGTATATAGTCAATGGTCTTATGCCAATGTGAGCATCAGGTGGTTGAAATTGATTTAGTCCAACTACAAATCCTCCCATCAATGAAATAACACCATTCATCAATTTATATACGACTCCGTATCCAACAATTTTTTTCCTCGTAGCATAAATTCATCTTACATTGATTTGAGGCCATAATTGTTTTTGCATAGCTAACATTAATGTCCCATTAGAATTCACTTGCCTTTTAGAACTACTAGCAAAAACACCGTTTTTTTTATATCTGGTCCAGTACATGCTGCAGGATGATGCATGTTCAAATTGCAGCACTATCACATAGATTGTTCTGGAAGCCACTTGACCTCCCACTCTTAAGTCAATGCACACAACCTGTTCTGGTGCCAATTATATAGACTCATGCCAGCTTACAATATATTCTCATTGCCAATACAACAGATAACTGATGTATAGAATCTACAATCCCTATAATTTAAATCTAGGATCGCTACTATATTGTCAACGCACGAGTAGTTAAATGAGTCCTCATCCTTACTTCACATAAGGCAGGTGTCTTTAATTGTCAGTTGTGTGTAATTTCATAGGTACACATGGGTAATTCAAGAAGCAGGGCGGCTGATCAGCTACCAGAAGAGGACGTTTCTACAGGTATGCTGCATTTCTATGAGAAAGTACTACACATGGGTTAACAAACATTCGCAAGCTTTTATTAACATGGTTTAAAGCCCATTAAAAGCGTGATAAATGTTGAAGTTAATTCTACGGGCATGCTTTAACCTATCATAATCTGCTACGCATGAGTTCTATGCACTTTTCATATTCACATAATTAATGCATAATGCTTTTCAGTCCTTACAGGATCTACAGTAGTTGAAGATAACAATGCAAGCATCTTACCCATAGCTCAAAGTGGTGTGGACAATTCAGCTACGGTTACAGGTATAGAGCTTGTGTGAATATTGTTGGGAATGTTGCCATGTAGATACGACGTTTATATCATTGTCCTTATATTCATGTTGGTTGTCACCCTATAGATGGAGAGCATAAAGAGGATTCATTCACAGCTCCGAATACCACTGATTTGGATTGTAGTTTAAATGAATATGGTACTCCCTCAGCCTCATGACAAATGTCAAGATTGGTATAACCATATGTTTGGAGTGTATATTTCATTGATTTTTGTTATTTACTGGGTATCACTATACAGATGGAACAAGTTCGCAACGGATTAAAGACCTTCATGATGGTTCGTTGTTGGGTTCCAACCATCTAATTCTTGATTGTCACCCTACTATTGGTAACAACTCATACCTATTTAAAATTCTAATATTTAACTTAATGGAGTTCACTTTCATTAACAACATGTGCCTATTCTGATATATTGGTGGTCTACAGAGGGTGAACCTCCAAACGAATATATCAATGGTGGGACAAATCTATCAGGTATTCCCACGGATGCTTGTCTAAAATCGATTATGACCTTATGTACAGATGTTGTGAGAAAGCATTATGGTCTTTCTGTTTTATATTTTTCACATGCTACAGACGAAATCAGATGCGGGAATCAAAGTCATATATCAAAGGAATCTGACAACACACAAATGCTTTCAGCTAAGGATATAAAAAATAATCCAAGACGTTGTGTTACAAATAGAGGATCAACAACGCTGCTTGTCGAAATCTGGTAATTTGTTTAACTGCAGGTTGATGAATAATTGTTAAGGCATTTAAGTAGTGGAACTGTTTTCTTATATTTTGCTATATGCAATGGCTGTTTTTATTCACTAACTACCGTATGTTTAATATGCGTTGTAGACCATAAGGAACTTAACAAAGCCTTGAGGCGGGAAACTTATCGCATTAGCAAAAAACAGGGTTTGAAAATACAACAAGTCGATGGCCACAACGTTGAACGTCGTGCCCTATGTGATATCACGAATGTTCGTCAACCTAAACTTGTGATCTCGGGTACATCAGGTAATCATTGTTTATCTATTTGTATGCATGGCTTCCCCTTGGTATAACATAATATAATACTGACCTAACGTTCTGAATCAGATGACTTGAATGTCACAAAAGATAATGTTGCACTAACGGAAGAAGATCGCAAAAGAGCCCATAGAAACGCCCTGAGGAGAGCTTCTTATCGTAGGAAAAAAGAACTTGCTCTCGAAGAATATAAACTCCGCGCCATTAATTTGTCTGGTAAGAATCAAGTGTTCTAACCATTACCATTATTATCTTCAAGTCATTTCTTACCAATTAATTTTTGTGTAACATTTATTAACCATGTTTAACCAGACAACGCAACTAGCTCTGCCTATACAACATTATTATCGCATCCTGATTCAGCATTTACTGCTACATCTACTGAGACATATGGTCTGGTTAACGACAATGATCAAAATGGTAATTGACTTGTTAATAATGGATTCATCAATGTGGAAATATTAATTTTTACTTTCTACATTTAAACTATGACCTCAATGACACCAGACATTGACGAGAATATACTTGAAGAAACATGTCTGGTAACCGAGGAAGATCGCAAGAGAGATCATATAAATGCACTTAGGAGGGCAGCTTATCGGAGGAGAAAGGATAAGTTTGAAGCAAGTGAAAATCTACGGATGCTATCTAATTCAGGTAACTATTTATGTTATTAATTCAGGGCGTTTAATAATTGTCGTAGACACAACTTAATGTAGTTGATGCAAAAACCCTAGCGTCATATGCTTGATCTTAATGCAAATTAATCATTGTTGGGCTCGAAAGAATGTTCTGTTATTCATTTCTCACTAAAACAATATTTTCCAATGACAATATTACCCCCTCACTAATGATGCTTGCACACATTATTTTAAAAAAGCCACGGCTGATAGCCCTAACTATACAGACACATTCCACGATGATGCAACATTACCGCCTCTGTCATTAGACGCCTTTGGTGTTACCCATGACAACGAGGGATCTAAGAGGATACAGAGAAACTCTCGTAGCCGAGCATGTTATCACAAGAAAAATGAAGAACTAACGGTTGATGATAGAGATGATTTGAATGAAAAGATACGAGGGAAGCGCGTGCAGCGCCGCAAAAGCAGGTCGGGGATTGAGAAGGGGCAGTCAAGTGCTCAAAGGAAGGCCGGTTATGCTAAAAGGAAAAACACCCCGTGCAAAGAATCTCTCGCACTCCCGCGTCCAGACATTACTAACTCAACAGCTGATAGTCTCGCAATCCCCCTCTCTCGGGCTGCCGACGATGATTCATCGGATGGCGACCCTCCCCCAGGCATGCCGAATTACGGTGTTTGCACCCCTGGTATGTAATCGATTTTCTTCGGTTCTGATGCAACTTCTCAGCAACCTTATATTGACCTGATCCGGTCTTTGTCCCTGACTGTTCAACTATAATGCAGACGACATCAATGTGTTCCCAGAGCCCATGATGGGCGATGAGCCGACACCAGCCGAATTGATGGATGAGGAGTACTACATGTATCGTGACCAAGGTATGGTCAAGTCTGTTTTAGGAAGGCTGGGATCTTCATTGTAATTGTAGTACTATGTCAATATTATTTTCATGATCATGTTTCAACGAATGCCTGTAGGATCCAACAATGACGCATTCGAGGATGACGAGGAAGCTAGCATGACGTCTTTTATATCTGGCGAGGTTGATCCATTAGACTGTGTGTACACAAACATACCAGACAACACCCACATCCTGAAGCTCGACACAAACTGCAAACACTGCAAGGCCAGAAAGTTTGTTTCTGAGACTGACGGATTCTGCTGTCGCAATGGACAGATCGAGCTTAAACAACCGGAACCAATCCTAGAGCTTATGAGGCTATGGTCCAGCATGGATGCAGATTCCAGACATTTTCGTGAGAACATACGGTTCTTCAATGGGCATTTCGCCTTCACAACCCTTGGCGTCAGCCTTGATGAGAACTACACAAACATGAAGTCTGGGGTATACACATTCCGGGTACACGGAACCATCTATCACAATGTGCATTCGTTCGGGCCTAGCTCACGTCCAGAACATCTGCAGTTGTACTTCTATGATGACAACCCAACCATAACCCATCGTAAGGCGGCCACAAAGCAATTAGATCAAGAGGTTGTGAAGAAGTTAGTAGACATACTTAAAGAGAACCCTTACTCCCAGCAATTTAGGAGTTTGGGTGCACAGAAGGACAACCTTGATGATTATAGGATAGACCTAAACACCGATAAGAGGCTTGACCAAAGAAAATATAATAGACCTTTGTCATCTGAGGTTGCTGCAATTTGGGTTGAGGGCAGCGACCTGGCAAAAAGGTTTGACCATAGGATAACACTTTATGGTAACAACAACAAAAGGCATAGCATACGCGTGTCATCCGGAGCATATGACCCGTTGTCTTATCCCCTATTCTATCCAAGGGGCAAACTAGGTTGGCATCCGAAACTACCTAAATGTAATGTTCCTTGGGAGGCTGTACTACATCCTCAACTTGTCCATGATGATGATGAGGAGACTACTACTATGCGTCTCCGTCAGAGACTACTACTGTTATATGCTGCAGACACGGCCTGCAATCTTCAATCCCATACTCTGTGGAGCACGACTGCTGCAGCAATGGGCTGTTGACATGTACGTTAAGATTGAGAGCTGTCGGTTGAGGTGGTACAGGAAGAACCAGACGCAGATTCGTGCCGACTTGTATAAAGGAGTGGTTGATTCCATCACTTCCGGGGAGACGCGGGCAAGCGCTGTTGGGGTTAGAATAGTGCTCCCTGGAACATACCCTGGTGGCGACCGCGACATGAAGAAGAGACATATGGATGCCATGGCAATTGTCCATACATACGGGAAGCCAGACATCTTCCTCACCATGACTTGCAATCCTAAATGGGACGAGATAACAAACGAGTTGCTGCCTGGTCAGACGGCGCAAGACCGACCTGATATTGTGGCTCGTGTGTTCTATGCAAACTAGAGCACATGAAGTACATGTTGTTCAAGAAGCAGATCCTGGGTGTTGTAGTTGCTTATGTATACGTAGTCGAGTTCCAAAAAAGGGGCCTCCCCCACACACATTTTTTGTTGATCATGGACTCAACATATAAGCTTATCATCCCGGAACAGTATGACCGACTCATTTCCGCGGAGCTCCCAGACAAGCACAAGTATCCGGAATTGTATGCAATGGTGGTAAAGCATATGATGCACGGACCATGTGGTGCTCTCAACCCGAAGAATGTTTGCAAGCAAGAAAACAGTTGCAAGTGCAGATATCCACGGCCGTTCAATGAGAACACAACACAGGGGAAGGACTCATACCCAGTGTATCAACGGAGAGACGATGGAAGACGTGCTAAGGTCAGAGGGAAGATGCTGGACAACAGATGGGTTGTGCCTTATAACCCATACCTACTGCGGATGTTCAATTGCCACATCAACGTTGAGGTCTGCTCTAGCATAAAGGCTGTGAAATATCTTTACAAGTACATTTACAAGGGCCATGATAAGGCTTCTTTCAGCATCGATCAGCCCGACGCCGATGGTAACATTGATGAGATCAAGAGGTACGTTGACGCTAGGTGGGTCACACCTCCGGAGGCTATGTGGAGGATATTTGGCTTCCCACTTTGCGTCAATTACCCGCCTGTCTTGCAGTTGCCCCTTCATCTCCCTAATATGCACAGGGTTGCGTTCAATGCGCGAGATGACTTGAAGAATGTTGTAGCCTCCGAAAATGCTTCAAAATCCATGTTAACGGAGTATTTCAAGGCTAACCTGGAACACCCTCGGGCTAGGCATATATTGTACAAGGATTTTCCCGGAAGCTTTACGTGGCAGAAGAAAAAGAAGTATTGGAAGCCGCGGGTCGGGCGTTTTCAAATTGGGCGCATAGTGTCTGCCAATCCTGCCGAGGGGGAGCGATACTACTTGCGGGTGTTGCTTAACCATGTTACGGGCAAAACATCCTTCGACGACTTGCTCACCGTGGATGGCGTGCTATGTGGGAGCTTTAGAGAGGCTGCTGAAAGGTTGGGACTCATCGAGGCAGACAACACGCTCGACGACTATCTTAATGAGGCTGAGCAGTGGGCGATGCCATGTTCACTTAGGAGGCTCTTCGCAACCATCTTGGTGCACTGCGAGCCAGGCGATGTGCGTGGATTATGGGATCGGCACTTCGAGCCTATGTCAGATGACTATCGTCGATCACGCACGTCCACTGACGAGGTGGAGCAGATGGTGTTGCTTGACATTAGGGGAATGTTGCAGTCAATGGGTAAATACATTGTTGATTTCGCTCTTCCAACCATAGATGATGCGTTTGACCCTACAGAGGGCGAGGCAAGAGAGGTTATCGAGGAATCAACCATTGAGTTTGACATGGATGACACAAAATTGGCATCTTCACTCAACATGGAGCAGAGGGCCGCATACGATGAGATACTAGGGGCCGTTGAACGCGGTGATGGGGGTGTTTTCTTTGTTGATGGCCCTGGAGGTACAGGTAAGACCTTCCTATATAGGGCGATGCTTGCCAAGGTGAGAAGCCAGGGCAAGATTGGTATCGCTACCGCAACGTCCGGCGTCGCCGCTTCTATCATGCCTGGCGGCAGGACTGCCCACTCTAGGTTCAAGATCCCATTGAGTTGCGATGATGGAGCCTCGTGCAGCTTCACCAAGCAGAGTGGGACCGCCAAGCTGCTACGGATGGCCTCCTTGATCATATGGGACGAGGCCAGCATGACAAAGCGACAAGCGGTTGAGGCATTGGATAATAGCATGCGCGACATAATGGGAATACGCGACCGACCCTTTGAAGGAAAGACTGTTGTTTTTGGCGGGGACTTTAGGCAGGTTCTTCCGGTCGTCAGAAGGGGGTCGCGGGGCCAGATAATTGATGCAACCCTCCGAAGCTCTCATCTATGGAAGGGCATGCGTCAGCTTCGGCTCATCACCAACATGAGGGCTCATAATGACACGTGGTTTGCCAATTACTTGCTAAGGGTCGGCAATGGCACTGAGGAAGTTGATGATCAAGGCAACATAGTACTCCTTGAAGATATTTGTCTACCGTCTACAGGCGAGGTTGACGATCTGGAGAAGCTTATTGAGCACGTATTTCCGAGTCTAGACGACAACATGGCTGATTCGAATTACATGACATCTCGAGCAATCCTTTCCACAACTAACGGCAATGTAGACAAAATAAACATCCGCATGATAGAGCGTTTTCATGGAGATGAAGTAATCTACCATAGTTTTGACAGTGCGGAGGATGACCCATATGGCTACTATGCTCAGGAGTTTTTGAATGGATTGACTCCTAACGGTCTTCCTCCGCATGCTCTAAAACTAAAGCTAAACTGCCCTGTGATACTTCTAAGGAACATTGATCCAGCTAATGGGCTTTGTAATGGCACTAGGCTTGTTTTTAGAGATTTTGAGAGGAACACCATTGATGCAGAAATCGTGATTGGACAACACGCTGGCAGGAGGGTCTTCCTTTCTCGAATACCTCTCTGCCCATCTGAAAATGATATGTTTCCGTTCAAGTTTAAGAGAAAACAATTTCCTATAAGGCTTAGCTTTGCTATGACCATTAACAAGGCTCAAGGGCAGACCATCCCGATTGTTGGTGTCTACCTACCCAATCCCGTGTTCTCACATGGTCAGCTCTATGTTGCTTTGTCTCGAGCCACCGTGAAGAGAAACATAAAGATACTCATTCAGAAGGAGAAGCCGAAGGAGAAGACCAACAAGCATAAGGACAATCCAAAAAAGCGTAAAAGAACTAGTGTGTCCTTACTGACCTCGATGAAGAACATCGTCTACAAGGAAGTCCTTATAGGTTGAAGACCCGTTAATATCAAGGCAGGTTTTGTAATGACAGAGCAATTACTCATGCGATTGTCTAGACATGATGTAATTCATTCTTCTACATGTATATTTTAATTTGTTATTTTGATAGCTGGAGGTATATTCGATCATCGCAAGATACGCACTGCAGTTCAATAATCAGCCATCATATTGGCACCATCATCGCTGTTATGTTTTTTCTACTATTGTTGTTTTTATGTCAGTGTACATGTTACACAGCATACTATTTAGTGTGTTAGCTGCCATCCAGATTTAATGATTGGCCTACTAAATTCATTGGACACGCAAAGGGTCTTTTTTAATTAAGGCAAGTTATCATACCCGTTCTTATTTATTTTGGTTATTTGATACTATGCTTGACTGTGGATTTATTGGCGTCCTTATTATCTATCTATTATTCTGGCGTCCTTATTATCTACATATTATTCTGATATGTCACAACTAAAAGATTCAGAACGGTTTGAATTATAAGATGAACACACGAATAAGGGAAGTTTGTCCAACTTTTGAAATTATATTTTGCATATGTACTTTTAATAATTAATAAAGTGCGTGTAATGCCATTTTCTAATAAGTTTAAATACCCATTAGACTCTGTAGTTTGTGGCAATGCAAATGTCTGTTTGCTGAAGTGTGCAATTTTCGTCAAAAGTTATATTACCAGTACTTTCACCCAGCTATACTAATTAACTAACATTTCAATTCAAGTTACATATTACTCTTTTCCATTGGTTCATTTACGTTTATGAGTTTACTATTGACTCGACAGAAACAGTTCTAAACTATAGATTGTACAAGGCTGCATTAATCTTGGACCTGGCGAGGATTGCTTCAGGGAGCAAGCATCGTTTCATGGTTTTCTGGTCCATGAGAACTTGTGTTAGGCTGATATCGAGCATCGTGTGATGTGAAGCCTGCGTGGGACAACAAGGATTCCACGAAGATGGCTGGTTGGTCTGAGGGTGGTCGACTTATAGTTGACCATGCCATGACTATTTGCTGTGCTGGCATCAAATAATGAAATGTTCATCGAAATGTGTATCCTTTACTAGCTGCAATAGGGGGGCGGCGGTTTGGTTGCGGAAGACGGCGGAGTGTTAGACGATGTAGACCACACGCTGCACCACCGTGACTGCACCTCGTGGTGGTGCTTCTTGCCGGCGATGAAGACGACTGGCTGCACCACCGTGGCCCGTGCGTATGCCGTCGGGGAGCCGCCTCGAAACAGAAGGCGAGGAGGAGATCAGGCAAGGGAATCCACAAATGGAAGAAGTAGAGGAGGAAAGGGTTCGGACCAGCGTACCATAGTTTCTGCCGTTGCAGATCGAAGCACCAGCAACGAATCTTGAAATCTCCCCGCGCGTCGGCCCACCTCCCCGCTTCGGATCGACCTTGAAACCGCCGAAAACCAGCAACGTCGCGGATCTGGACCGACCACGACCGGATCCAGCAGCCGCGCATGCGCGATGAAGCTCGTTGCGTGCGTCCCCTCCGCCCCACACGGCTCGCCGGAGACGCATCTGTCGCTGGGCGGAGTCTTGGTGGTTGCGAGAAAGGCGACGTGCGCGGTGATGCGTCGGGGGGAGGTGAGGGGGCGATAGGTGGCGACCGAGTGGAGAGGAGAGGTGAGTGGAGAAGGTAGGAGAGGGCCTGATGCGGCGTTCGCCGGGCGGAGCCGCGCGGCCGCTAGCCCGTACGTGGACGCACGCGGCGTCGCGACGGCGGATGGGAAGTGGGGCGAGGGGGGAGTGAGTGGAGGGGAGAGGAGCGAGTGAAGGGGAGAGGAGCGAGTGATTGGATAAGGGAGGCGGCGGGGTAGGTGGAGAGGCGGGGAGGTGGAAAAGCCGGGCGCGCCAGGGGAGGTGGGTCGTCGCTAGGAGGGGGGCTGGGCCACGTAAAGGTTTCGTTCCGAATGGGCTGGCTTTTTTTTCTTTTTTATTTATTTTTCTTTCTTTTCTGATTCATCACTTTTTTTTCTCTTTTGAAAATCTAACCAAAAAACTTTGAATTTCAATATAACTTATTGAAAACACGAATATTTTTTAAAACAGTGAGCAAATATGAAAATAGCGAACAATTTGTTCAAACACGATCATGTTTTAAATTTTGAGAATAAACTTTAAAACAAATAATAATTTTGACAAATTTAATCAAATTTGGCACATCGAAAAGTTTTTGAATCTTTGAAGTTTATTGGAAAATGATAACCATTTAAAAAGAACCCGAACAAATTTGGAAGCCTGAACAGTTCTTTACAAACACAAACATTTTTTGAATATTGAGAACAAACTTTGAAAATCATAACCTTTTTAAAAAATCCAGAATATTTTCATAAACGTGAACATTTTTTTAAAATATGAACATTGTATTAATTTTGATAACTAATTCCAATAAACAGTAACTTTTTTGAAAATCCAGTACAGTTTTTGAAAAGTCAAAACATTTATTGGTAAATCCATAAAATATTTCTAAAAAGCAAACACATTTTTCGAATCTGA
>NC_057813.1:19185358-19202664 GCF_018294505.1 Triticum aestivum
TTTATGTAAAAAGCAAAAAGCTTTTTCAAATGTCATGAACATTTTTTAAAAGTCCTGAACATTTTTATATAAACATGGGGTATGACATTTATTTAAATAACATATATTTCTAATAATATCAAATAGGTTATCTTTTTTGCATACAAATAAGTTGTTTTACATTCATTTTTATATTTATTATATATTACATATAATAATATGATGAAGTAGGGAATATCATTTATATTTCATCATGGTATACTTGTTATTAATGTTGGGATGATTTTTGTTGTAATTATTTTTTTACCTCACAAAATGATATTAAACAAAAACAATGTAATTATGTATTTGTAATTAAACATAATTGTATATATATAAACATGGTTCAAAAAAATAAATATTTTTATGCTTGTTACATATATTAAGGGTATCACAACAAAATCATATAAAAAACAAATATACTTTGTTAATTGTGGGTTGTTTGTTTTAGTTTTTGTTTGTCAATTTTCCATAGCCCATCATTTTATTTAAAATAGTTTATATGATTTCAAACGCCTTCTAACTTAAATGAACATTATAGTTTGTTGTTTTCCCCGAATTGTTCTATTTGCGAAATGATTTAAGCAGCATATTTTTATAATATAACCAAATGCTTTTGTTATTATCAGATAAAACAGTTGTTTTAGTTTCAGTTACAGTTCTATTATATATTATATATAGTTTTATAATGCCGTGAAAAATATTTAATATATTTCATCATAGATATAAATTGATGGGTTACGACATACGCACTGAGGCAACGATGACAGATCGCACTGAAACACCGCGAGAAGAGGTGCCTAAAGCTAACCTTACTTTGTACCTATATTCTATGTGATAAAATGAATGATCTATTTATATTCTTGTTTCTTCAGAATATAGTATACATGGATATGGACTCTGGAGATGCACGGAAAGAATCCATTGAGGGTTCAGATGCAATATCACGGCAAGGGGCTGAAAACCCACAACATAATCATGTCGATGAGGTTATCTCTCATAATAAACCAAAAAAGGATGCTAATTTACATGTTATCCCACAAGGTATTTTTAAATATTATTATCAAGAATTTTTGGTGATATTGCCTTTTATATTCAACAAATTTGGATTTTATTGTTCACTAAGCTGGCTCACTTTTTTTATGAATTTCATAGACTATGTTTGTACCCCTAGAGATATTACAGTCATCGAAACAATCAAGTCTGCCCCTAAGAATACCCAGTTTGTTGACATTGGAGATGCCTTGTTATCAACTGACGATTTGCAATGCCTTATAAAAAATGACATGTTCTTACATGACGGTGTAAGACCAATTGCACAAACTTTGTAATTAATTTATTATATATAATATCATAATTTATATATATAATCTAATGGTTGTTTGTAGGTGATAAATGCTTACATATATTGCATGCTTGCTCACGAGCATTTACAAGACAGGGTGGGTGAAAAGATACACATTATTAGCACGTTTGTATCGGGCCACATAAAAGAAGACGGGGAAAGAAACATAGACCCATCAAAATATCATCGCATTGTGCGTCGTGTTAATACTTATCTACAACAAGATATGGTTAGTTTTGTTTCGTAATCCATGCATATAATTATGAATTGTTTTTATTTAGTTCATATGCTTAATGATTTATTAATAACTATATCTAATTTTGACTGTGACTTGTATCTTATTTACACCAGTTATTCATCCCGATTAACATGCCGGGCTACCATTGGTATCTAGCAGTTGCCAATGCCAAAAAACGAGAGATCCAAGTATTGGACTCACTTGGTGAGAATGTCAAACGCAATGACCTTGCTACTACGGTAACTATCTATTTATTTTCTCATCTTAACATTTATTTTGTTTGACTTCATCCCTACCATCTCTCATATATATATATATATATATATATATATATATATATATATATATATATATAAATATAAAGTTACTAGGGCTCGAGAAATGGCTGAAACTTGCAGAGCATAGTCCGGAGTTTATCAGAGGTCATAAGTGGCCTGATCTCAATGTTACAAAATGGACGGTTGTAGAGCAAATTCATGAGGCAATATAAACCGATGGGTAAGCACTTGTGATAATGGTTTGTTTTTAGATTCATTTGTGTGGCATTCTAAAGCATTATTTTATCATATTATAGCGCATCATGTGGATTGTTTATGCTAAACTATATGGAATACTGGTCATCACATGGACTGTCAGACCAGTTCACGCAGGTATTTCAGTTTTATACATTATCTCAAAAATTTTTATCAAAATATTTTCCAAATTGTTTTCATAATTTATTTGTAGGAGGATATGAAACATTTTCGGCAAAAATTAGCAATTATTTTGCTCGATTCAAAGCTTAATAAGCTAAGAGGATGTCCCATGTACCATCAACCCGTCAACGAAGAAACTTTAGCTAATTCTGATGTTGAGATCCTGGATAATCCTTCTGACGTGGTCGAAGACAAACGTCCTGCCCCAATCACTATCATTCCCACGGACCAACGTGAAATACTTGCCGGCCTCTGCAACTACATCATGTCGATCAATGATGCTGGGTGTTTGGAGTAAGTATCATGTATCAATATTTAATGTGCGGATGTATATTATTGTTCTTCTTACCATCCAAATTACATGAAGGTATGGGTCCAGAGCTCCACACCCGATCCCATGAGTTTAACTCTTAAGAAACTTCAGTGCATACTTAACATGGAGCAACCCATGGACAATGATTGCTTCAACACCGCCGTGCTTATGCTGGCATGTGACGAGGGAGTATTGTTCACAGACCCTCCTATACACTACATGGATCTACGATTTTGTGTAAGTTACGTAACTCTTCATTCTAGGCGCCATTAGTATCAAAATGTTGAAACAATATGTCTTCTTTTACTTAGTCCATGCTGCTAGAGTCAACACGAGGTCAAAAGTTTTGTGAGAAGGAAACTATCCAGACATTGGCAACATTATTTGATAGCTGGCCTGGGATGGAGACCGACATCTCATCTTGCAATAAGGTAAATAAAATATTATGTCCATTGTTATCATGCTTTGTTTTTGTTTCTAATAGCTCCACTTGTAGATTTATCTTCCCTATGCATCTATCGGCCGATACATATTGTACGTCATCGACAAAGAGGCACGTCGTCTATATATTATGGATCTTATTCAATCATCACAATCGTCAGAGGATAAAAACTTGAGGCATTCACTGAAATTAAAAAGTTTTTCAAGGGATTTCAAAGAAGCACTCGAAATAAAGCTTCCTGGGTGGAATTCCGATATATCTAAATGGCATCGTTTATTTCCGGCCGGTGTTCCAACGAGTATAGACGGGTAATGAATTCATAACAAGATTATTTACTTTTGTTATCATTATATTATTTATATTATTAATTTCAAGTTTTTCAGGAATGTGTCTGGCTATTTTGTTTTTCATTTTATGCTCTGGTGGAACGGTAAAGAATTGGTCGGTTTGCGTGGTGAGTAATGTGGGTTACATGTTTTAAGAATTTCGGCGTGAAATTTTCATACTAACTACATTTGTTTTTTCTGCAGGATGGGTATGAATTGAGGAAACATTTTTTATTATACTTGCTAAATCATCGTGGGAATGAAGCTAGAGGAAACTTTCCTGATATTGTGAAAGAATTTCTTAAGCGCATCATCTAGATATTAATATTTTTATAATAGATGTTAAGTTGTAACATCACTTAGTTTGTTACATTGCAATAATGGACTTCAGTTTGTGTTACATGTTAAAAAGGTGACAATGTAAAGCAATGTGTAACTCTGGTAAAATATATCAAGAGCCCGTGGCAACGCACGGGCATTCTACTAGTATGTATAGTTCGTGGACGATCCATTCCAGAAGGGCTTCGTTCTGCGGCGGGGCTGGATCCATTCCAATATGCTCGTGGAAAAAAACTTCGTTGTCAAATGTGTGGTGTGGTGTGGTGTCATATGTTGCTAATTAATAAGCTCCTCCGCAAAAATAAAATAAAAAATAAGCTCCACTAACGATGGAGGGAAAGCACGGATGACTAAATGATTGAGCAATAAGCATTGAACTTAGCATTCAACTAATTGATGGCCTACATATCATCCAAATAACTTTGCCAGCAATGTGGCAAGCAGGATATATGCATCTCACCAGTCAGAGACGTGCACGCAGCCGGATGGGTATGTTATATATTCTCCACCAAGCAGGTACCTCACCCAATTTTAATTTGTCAAAGCCCCAAAAGGTGAATTAGGGATTTGTCTACTAGAAAATGATAGCTTTTTGCCCTTTTGCCCTGGAGATGGAAAATTCGTCCTGTGATCATGTTATTGCGACATGTCAGTGCGCCACCATAGCACGTACTCCCTCCGATCCAAAATAAGTGTCGTGATTTTAGTTCCAGTGTCGGAGGGAGTACAAAACTTGAGGGCATCTCTGTCCTCTTCCTTGATCATGCAGTTCAGACTGCAGATGAATGTAAGATGCATAGTCAGGGCATTTGGGCTGTTCTTTTCGTTTGAAGAAAATCAAGCAAAATTCTTCCTTTAATTTATGCTATGGTGTCTCATTGTTGACGTCCCTAGTTTGGTTTTCATCTTGCACATATGACGAGGGAGTATTGTTCACAGACCCTCCTATACACTACATGGATCTACGATTTTGTGTAAGTTACGTAACTCTTCATTCTAGGCGCCATTAGTATCAAAATGTTGAAACAATATGTCTTCTTTTACTTAGTCCATGCTGCTAGAGTCAACACGAGGTCAAAAGTTTTGTGAGAAGGAAACTATCCAGACATTGGCAACATTATTTGATAGCTGGCCTGGGATGGAGACCGACATCTCATCTTGCAATAAGGTAAATAAAATATTATGTCCATTGTTATCATGCTTTGTTTTTGTTTCTAATAGCTCCACTTGTAGATTTATCTTCCCTATGCATCTATCGGCCGATACATATTGTACGTCATCGACAAAGAGGCACGTCGTCTATATATTATGGATCTTATTCAATCATCACAATTGTCAGAGGATAAAAACTTGAGGCATTCACTGAAATTAAAAAGTTTTTCAAGGGATTTCAAAGAAGCACTCGAAATAAAGCTTCCTGGGTGGAATTCCGATATATCTAAATGGCATCGTTTATTTCCGGCCGGTGTTCCAACAAGTATAGACGGGTAATGAATTCATAACAAGATTATTTACTTTTGTTATCATTATATTATTTATATTATTAATTTCAAGTTTTTCAGGAATGTGTCTGGCTATTTTGTTTTTCATTTTATGCTCTGGTGGAACGGTAAAGAATTGGTCAAGCCGGTTTGCGTGGTGAGTAATGTGGGTTACATGTTTTAAGAATTTCGGCGTGAAATTTTCATACTAACTACATTTATTTTTTCTGCAGGATGGGTATGAATTGAGGAAACATTTTTTTATTATACTTGCTAAATCATCGTGGGAATGAAGCTAGAGGAAACTTTCCTGATATTGTGAAAGAATTTCTTAAGCGCATCATCTAGATATTAATATTTTTATAATAGATGTTAAGTTGTAACATCACTTAGTTTGTTACATTGCAATAATGGACTTCAGTTTGTGTTACATGTTAAAAAGGTGACAATGTAAAGCAATGTGTAACTCTGGTAAAATATATCAAGAGCCCGTGGCAACGCACGGGCATTCTACTAGTATGTATAGTTCGTGGACGATCCATTCCAGAAGGGCTTCATTCTGCGGCGGGGCTGGATCCATTCCAATATGCTCGTGGAAAAAAACTTCGTTGTCAAATGTGTGGTGTGGTGTGGTGTCATATGTTGCTAATTAATAAGCTCCCCCGCAAAAATAAAATAAAAAATAAGCTCCACTAACGATGGAGGGAAAGCACGGATGACTAAATGATTGAGCAATAAGCATTGAACTTAGCATTCAACTAATTAATGGCCTACATATCATCCAAATAACTTTGCCAGCAATGTGGCAAGCAGGATATATGCATCTCACCAGTCAGAGACGTGCACGCGGCCGGATGGGTATGTTATATGTTCTCCACCAAGCAGGTACCTCACCCAATTTTAATTTGTCAAAGCCCCAAAAGGTGAATTAGGGATTTGTCTACTAGAAAATGATAGCTTTTTGCCCTTTTGCCCTGGAGATGGAAAATTCGTCCTGTGATCATGTTATTGCGACATGTCAGTGCGCCACCATAGCACGTACTCCCTCCGATCCAAAATAAGTGTCGTGATTTTAGTTCCAGTGTCGGAGGGAGTACAAAACTTGAGGGCATCTCTGTCCTCTTCCTTGATCATGCAGTTCAGACTGCAGATGAATGTAAGATGCATAGTCAGGGCATTTGGGCTGTTCTTTTTGTTTGAAGAAAATCAAGCAAAATTCTTCCTTTAATTTATGCTATGGTGTCTCATTGTTGACGTCCCTAGTTTGGTTTTCATCTTGCACATATGTATTTTTCATGTTCTCTTGTCATCGGATTTTTCATCATGCTCTAAAGAAAAGGACTGGCTAGGATGTGGCGCCACATCCTAGTCTTAGGCTCAGCTGTTTTGCCAGAATCTGGGGATTCTCCCAGAATCCGACTCCTACCCAACTTCTCCCAAAATCTTTCAGCCCCATTTGTATTACAATCCTGTCAAATTAGACCCTAACTAGATAGGATTGTAAAACAAATGAGGCTCAAAGATTCTGGGAGAAGCTGGGTAGGGGTCGGATTCTGGCAAAAGAAAACCGGGCCTTAATATGGGATCGTCTCCCTATTCTTTTTGAGGAAATATGGGATGTGACATGGTCTTCCTTTATTGCATGGATGTAAGAAAACACCCATGTGAGCAAATCATTATATCACAAGGACACTTTTATTATTGAAATGAAATATATTATCTTTCCATCCACTAACTTCCGGAGTGTCGACCTTCTTTCATCAAGTTTCCTTGCACCGAGGAATTTGAACTACTCCCTCCGTCCTAAAATAAGTGTCGTGTCTTTAGTTAGTAGCTAAGTTGAGATATTTTGGCGAGTTTTTTTTTGTTAGTAGTGGCAACGTCCACTTGGTTGTCAGATTATAGAAACTTGGTTACCAAGATATTAAACATGGAGCCATTGTCGGGTGCGCCAATGTCTCGCTTACAACAAGATGTAGGACAGCCTCACATCAAGCGTAGTCGCAGTTGGCCAGACCAGCGCAGCAGCAACGGTTCGTCCTAGCCCCCGCGCAAGAGCACGGCATGGACTCACCCCCACCATGATGATGTCGCGCTAAATTATTTATTTTCTCCCGGATTTTTTTATTTGTATTTAAAATCTTATTTCTAAGTTTTAGTAAAAACTGTTAACACAGCATGGAATTTTTTTAGCACAGTTAAAAAAAATGATGATAGTGTTAAAAAAATTGCCCCTCACATTAAAAAAATGTTCATGTGCTTCAAAAAAATATATGTGAAATTTTACGAACTTTTTTATACAATGTAAAATATTTTGCTTAATAAAAAAGTACTTTGTACCATTAAAAAATATGAAGTTTTAAATGAATATTCTCGCATTTAAAAAAATGTGAGATTTTACAATATATGTATACAATGTAAAAAAATATTCACATAGTTTTACAAAAACGTTTATCACCATAAAATATGTTCAACATGTATTAAAAACATGTTCAAAACATATATTAAATAAAAATTTACATCGTGTATTTTCAAAAGATATTCAACATGCATAACAAAAGGTTTCACGTGTACACTAAAAATTATATTGTGTAGAGAAGAAAAGTAGACGTGGGAAAATGGAGAAAATAAATAAATAACATTAAAACCCAAGTAATAAACAAAGAAACCCGGTGAAAAAGAAGGAAGAAGAAAGGAAAAGAAAAAAAACTGAGAAAGAAATGAAGAAACCAGTGAAAAACAATTTAAAAAAACCCCGAGAAAGCCAGTGGAGAAAAAGAAAAAAGGAAAAAAAACTAGAGATGGAAACACAGCGAACGAAACCAGTGACCTCAATGGTAACCAACGAATAAGGAAATAATAGGAAAATGGGCCAGCCGAGTAGCTCCACGTATGTTTAGTTTCGCTATAAGCAAGGTATAAAATTTTGCTCGTTAGATATTTTTTACCCTCTAGTTTAGCGTTCCGTCCTCTGGAGGCGATCTTGCGCCGCCGTGAGTTTCTATCCGACCCAAACCTCTCCCCTTGGCACTAGCTTCCTGCTAGCCGCCAGTGTGAAGTAGGAAGGAGTTCTCCATGCGATTCTTGCCACGACCGCAACCCTAACCTTGATGGCGGGGATCTATGATTCCTCGTCTTCAGCGGGATGGAGCGGCAAGAATCTTGAAGAGATGATGCCATACCTTGATCTGAAAGATCAGGAATTGGATGACGTGATTTTGGGTGAAGAAGTGAAGAAGTTGGAGGCAGATGCCAGGTAGCTCGCCATTCGTAAACTAAATATAACTCGAACCTTCAGCTTATCTGCTATGTTCGAAACTATGAAGTCGATCTGGAGCTTCTCACGCATTCCCAAGTACAGGGAAGCAGGCGAGAATCTGTTTGTCTTCTAGATGTTCTGCCTTGGTCATTGGAAAAAGGTGGTTCACGGTGGACCTTGGCACTTCAGGGGGATGGGGCTGTTGATAGAAGACTATGATGGCAAAATAAATCCATGTTTTGTGGTCTTCGATGGTCTATATGTTTGGGCACAAATTCGTGGTATCCCAGATATGTACCAAGATGTCAGCGTGGTGGATCAGCTAGCTCATCGCATTGGTCGGGTGAAGGAAATTCAGCTTTCACCGAAGCTTTATTACGAGGGGGATTATGTCAGAGTTCGGGCTCATGTGTTAGTGGCTAAACCACTCACGGGAGTTACGCCGCTGAATGTCACGGGTGAAGGTCGCAAGCTTCTACCAGTCAAGTATCAAAAGATCCCCGATTTTTGTCAAGTCTGTGGCCTCATGGGGCACAATCAGAAGAGTGTGGGGATGGAGTTTGGGAGGCGAAACGGCGACAATTTGGTAGTTGGATGCTTGCTCAAAGGAGGGAGTCGACCCGAGCACCGGAGCCACCATTGGGAGGTCGTGCTACTTGGGGCCGCCGAGGTAGAGGTCGTGGGAGGGCAAGGAGAGCTAGGCGAGGGGAGCCTTCTCAGTATCAGCAACCTGCACCCCACAAAAGGTTGTCCCAAGACGCTGATCTGGATTCAGAGGAAGAAGAAGGGGATATTGTTACTAGCCCCTTTAAGCAGACCGAGGCGATCATCCCTGATAAAGGGGCTGGGGAACCTTTTGCCCGCAAGAACCTCAGTGAAGCACTCTCGGCTAGCACCACTTCTATGGGGCAAGAGCTGATGGTTACACCTCCACTACCACCAACATATGTTTCTCCAAGAGAGATCAAGACGGCTAAGAAATCGGCGTCACCGAAGAAGCATGATAACCTGGCACTATTCGCGGGCTCCAATAGGGAGCGCCGCCAGGCCCAATGAAATTACTATGCTGGAACTGTCGTGGGATAGGCGATCCCGCGAAAGTCAGAGAACTCCGCGATCTCGTGGAGACAAGTTTGCCGACGATTCTTTGTTTAGTTGAAACTCAGCTGCAAAGAAGTCGCATAGAGGGTCTTCGCTTTTCTCTTGGTTTTGATTTTAGCTTTGGAGTTGGTAGTAGTGGCCGCAGTGGTGGCATTTGTATCTTTTGAAAAAATTAATTTGATGTTTCAATAAAGAACTGTTCGCAGTATCATGTGGACTCATGGGTTACGGAGCCAGGTAAAGAGCAATGGCAACTAACATGTGTTTATGGTGAAGCAACAAGAAGTCTCCGATACAATACCTGGAACACGATGAGGCGGCTGACGGGTGAAAGTACCCTCCCTTGGGTTTGTATTGGCGATTTTAACTAGATTTTACGGTCAGAGGAACAGTTTGGACCCAACGAAAGGGACAATGCAGAAATTGATGCGTTTCGCGAAGCAGTGGACGTGTGTGGCCTAGCGGACCTCAGATATAAGGGCTTGGACTGGACTTGGAAGAAGAAGATAGTAGGGGGCAGCTACTTTAAGGTCCACCTCGACCGAGCTTTGGCGTCCTCGTGTTGGTCAGCTCTGTTCCTATTTGCCAGCTTGGAACACCTCACGACGGTCGAATCTGATCACTGTCCGATATTGCTGGAGACCGACAGGACAGATGCGAGCGTACGACCGTGCCAGCGTCCGTTCCGGTATGAGTGCATGTGGGAGCGTGACTCCCGTTTTGGTGATATGCTAGAGGAATCCTGGAGATCGGCTGGGCATGCATCATCTATGGCTGATTTCTCTAGTAAAATATCTAAAGTGGTAGCTAGCCTACATAGTTGGGGCCGAACCACTTTTAGGTCAGTACGCAATGAGCTTTGCCAGCTTAGACAGCGTCTTGAGCAGCTTCGTGTTGTTGTGTCTAGGCTCAGTCCATCAGCTGAGGAAAACGAGGTTGAAGTGAGAATTGTTGAGCTATGTTACAGAGGGGAAATTATGTGGCGTCAATGAGCAAGAATTCAGTGGCTGGCAGAAGGAGATAGCAACTCAACACAGGGAAGCCAGTGCACGGAAGTCCAAGAAACGCATCATAGAGTTGCAGCGTAGCGATGGTTCCATGACTAGAGAAGAGCATCATGGAGTTGCAGCGTAGCGATCACTGGTGGAAAAAGGGCCTTTGGTCGCGGTTCGCAACTGCCATTAGTCGCGGTTGCGCAACCGCGACCGAACGGGCGCGACTAAAGGCCCCACCCTTTAGTCGCGGTTGCTTAAGAACCGCGACTAAAGGCCCGTCCACGTGGGCGCCAGGTGGCCGTCGGGGCGGAGGACCTTTAGTCGCGGTTCTTCTGGCCAACCGCGACTAAAGGCCGCCGCAGGTTTAGGGTTTTAGCCCCCCCCCCTTAAACCTGTTTTCTGTTTAATTTGTATTGTTTTATTTCTTTTGTGCTTTATTTTAATTTTGAAGGAGTTTCACATATTCTACGGTACTACATACATGCATATGAATGTACAATTTCAAACAAATTTGAAATTAGAACCAAAAAGAATTCAAGAGGAATATACAATATATATTCAATATCATCGGATGACCATATACAATTTTGAACAAGTTTCCATACATAATTTAATGCATATAAAGTTCTACGTCCTTTGTATCTACGAACCGTCTCCAAACCCTACGAGGCAAATACAAATAATATGTCAAAAATAAAACTAATTCAATTCAATATGTTAAAAATACAAATAATATATCAAAAAATTCAGAAAAATAGAACTAATTCATTTCAAAATTCTAAAAATACAAATAATATATCAAAAAATTCAGAGAAGTTCTTCCCGGCCGCCTCTGTCTTCCCACAAGTTCTTCCCGGCCAGTCTTCCCGCCAGTTCTTTCCCGCCTATGTCTTCCCGCCATTTCTTCACGCCTCTATCTTCGCGCGTATCGGTGCTCCTTTTATAGGCACGGCGCCGCTCTGCTTTGTCTTGTTCCTCCGACAGGGCGTCGTGCGCTACCCACGCGTCCTGTCTAACCTTTAGTCCCGGTTGCACCAACCAGCCGGGACTAAAGGTTAGATGACGGCGGCAACTTAGAAGGCGACGACTACCAGTACAACGACGACGGCGGCTATGAAGACTACGAGTATGCATATTATACGCCTAGGCAGGAGTATGACTAAATCACTCCAAATTTCATGTATCATCAGTGGTATCTCGAATCATTCGAAAATGGACACCAAACACATCACGGGTAATATAATTCACATGATCCATTCAACAAAGTTTGGTACAATAAATTATTACACATCATTTCTTCCCTTGTGTCCCTGCTTGCTTACGATTGTGCCGTATCCATGGAGCATCCTCATCATTTAACTTAATGCTTGGGTCGGTGTTCACTTTGAAGGGCGGAATTTCAGCAAACATATTATAATCTTCTGACATGTCTGTCTTGTCCTCCACTCCCACGATGTTTCTTTTCCCTGAAAGAACAATGTGGCGCTTTGGATCATCGCATGATGCACTGATCGTTTTCTTATCTTTCCGTTTCCTCGGTTTGCTACTCATGTCCTTCACATAGAAAACCTGAGCGACATCTTTCGCTAGGACGAATGGTTCGTCAAGGTAACCAAGATTGTTGAAATCCACCATTGTCATTCCGTATTGCTGGTCCACCTTTACCCCACCTCCTGTTAGCTTGAACCATTTGCACCGGAACAAAGGGACCTTAAAGGAGGGTCCATAGTCAAGTTCCCATATCTCCTTAAAATCTCTTCGACTAGGTGAACCAGGAGGTGCGTCATAATATTGAAGAAGGATGGCGGGAACACCAACTCGAAACTGACAAGACATTGGATCACATCGTTCTGTAACCGTGGTAGAACTTCTGGATTGATTACCTTCTGAGAGATTGCATTGAGGAATGCACATAGCTTCACAATGGCTACTCGAACATTTTCCGGCAGGAGCCCCCTCAAAGCAATCGGAAGCAATTGCGTCATAATCACGTGACAGTCGTGAGACTTCAGGTTTTGGAACTTTTTCTCCGCCATGTTTATTATTCCCTTTATATTGGACGAGAATCCAGACGGGACCTTCATACTGCTCAGGCATTCAAAAAAGATGACCTTCTCTTCTTTGGTCAGAGCGTAGCTGGCACGACCTTGAAACCATTCCGGATGCCGGTCATCAGGGTCTTTCAAACGTTGCTGGTCCTGCCGTTCTTCCTTTGTATCATTTGTCTTCCCATACACGCCCAAGAAGCTTAGGAGGTTCACGCAAATATTCTTCGTAACGTGCATCACGTCGATTGCAGAGCGGACATCTAGGACTTTCCAATATTCTAGCTCCCAGAATATAGATTTCTTCTTCCACATGGCTGCGTGCCCGTCAGCTCCCTTCGGAACTGATTGTCCGCCAGGACCCTTTCCAAAGATGACTTTCAAATCCTTGACCATATCAAATACCTCAGCACCAGTGCGTTCCGCAGGCTTCGGCCGGTGATCTGCCTTGCCGTTGTAATGCTTGCCTTTCTTTCTTACTGGATGAATTTTCGGAAGAAATCGACGATGCCCAAGGTACACGTTCTTCTTACAATTTGGTAAATGTACACTTTCAGTCTCATGTAAGCAGTGCGTGCATGCATTGTATCCCTTATTTGACAGTCCCGAAAGGTTACTAAGAGCAGGCCAATCGTTGATGGTTACGAAAAGCAACGCTCGTAGGTTAAATTCCTCTTTTTTGTGCTCATCCCACACACGGACACCAGGTCTGCCCCACAGCTGTAAAAGTTCATCAACTAATGGCCTTAGGTACACATCGATGTCGTTGCCGGGTTGCTTCGGACCTTGGATGAGCACTGGCATCATAATGAACTTCCGCTTCATGCACAACCAAGGAGGAAGGTTGTAGATGCATAGAGTCATGGGCCAGGTGCTATGGCTGGAGCTCTGCTCGCCAAAAGGATTCATGCCATCTGTACTTAGACCAAATCTTATGTTCCTTGCGTCAGCTGCAAAATCTTTGAACTCTCTGTCGATCTTTCTCCATTGCGTTCCATCTGCGGTGTGTCTCAACTCCCCGTCCGACTTACGGTCCTCTTTGTGCCATCGCAACAACTTGGCATGCTCTTTGTTCCTGAACAGACGTTTCAACCGTGGTATTATAGGAGCATACCACATCACCTTGGTGGGAACCCTCTTCCTGGGTTTCCCGCCCTCAACATCGTCACCAGGGTCATCGCCTCTGATCTTATAACGCAATGCAGTGCATACCGGGCATTCATTCAAATTCTCGTATTCAGCGCGATAGAGGATGCAGTCGTTGATGCATGCATGTATCTTCAGAACCTCTAAACCTAGAGGGCAGACAACCTTCTTTGCTTCGTACGTACTGGCGGGCAACTCGTTATTCTTTGGAAACATATTCTTCAACATTTTCAGCAAGTTTTCAAATGCCGAGTCAGCTACACCTGCCTGTGCCT
This sequence comes from Triticum aestivum, assembly GCF_018294505.1. Lineage (NCBI taxonomy): Eukaryota > Viridiplantae > Streptophyta > Magnoliopsida > Poales > Poaceae > Triticum > Triticum aestivum. The sequence continues at coordinate 19,199,377 of NC_057813.1, forward strand.
TCCATTTCAGCAAATCCAGTGTGCAGCCCAGCTTTTTCAGACCATCATCGCATCCAGGGTACAACGACTTTCTGTGATCCTCTAACATGCGATCCAAATTCTCCCTCTCCTTTTCAGTTTCGCAGCGTCTCCGTGCATCAGCAATGGTCCGACCAAGATCATCAACGGTCTCATCACGTGCCTCTTCTTCACCTTCACCTTCACCTTCCCCTTCACCTGCCCCTTCACCTGCCCCTTCACCTTCCCCTTCACCTTCAGCATCCTCCATGAAAGTATCACCGAAATGAGCAAGATAGCTTTCATCGATGAAATCATCCCCTTCTTCATCTTCTTCCATTATAACCCCTCTTTCTCCATGCTTGGTCCAACAATTATAGCTTGGCATGAAACCGTGCCGAAGCAGGTGCAGGTGAACTTCTCTTGAGGAAGAGTAACCCTTCTGATTCTTACAGTCAACACATGGACAGATAACAAAACCCTTCTGCTTGTTCGCATTAGCCACTACGAGGAAATCTTTCAAACCCGTAGTGAACTCGTGGGAGAGTCGGTTACCGTACATCCATTGCCGATTCATCTGCATTATTATAATATAAAATATATAATTAACCATCATGCATTTGTTAAAGTAACTAGCTATAAACAATAGAAATTAAACAATGAACAACACACATGCATATTTTATCAATGACACACATGCATGAAAGGTTCAAGTTGCTAACCGCGATCGAGGAGGAACCTCAAGTGTGGCTCCAACACTTCATATCATGTTTGTTTCACGCTGTTGGGCATTTCATCAAACACCTTGTGTGCATAAGAGGAACCAAAAGCAAACCTACACCCCTTGTGAAGAGAAGTGGCACCAAATGGCTAAGTGAGTGCGCTGAACTGGTATATATAGGGGAGGAGCTTTAGTCGCGGTTGGCTAGGCCAACCGCGACTAAAGGCCTTTGGGCACCTTTAGTCGCGGTTGGCCTGCCCAACCGCGACTAAAGCCCCTCACGTGCACCAGCTGGCCACCGAGCGCCCTGGCCCAAGCCTTTGGTCGCGGTTCGTCTGCCGAACCGCGACTAAAGACTTCATTAGTCGCGGTTCCTACAGTTTCGTGACTAATGGGGCTGGACGGAAGCCTCTTTTTCTACTAGTGGATAGTTCCATGGCTAGAGACAAGCATGAGATGGCTTCTATGGCCACCAACTTTTCTGAAAATTTGTACACTACACAGAATACTATTGGCATGGAGGAGGTACTCTCTCACATACCTGTTAAGGTTGATACCCACATGAACATCATGCTCAATGCACCGTTTAGCAAGGATGAGGTTAAAACTGCTTTGTTTCAGATGTTTCCGACAAAGGCCTGATGTCTACTACACAACGTTTTTCTTGTAGACGTTGTTGGGCCTCCAAATGCAGAGGTTTGTAGGACAGTAGCAAATTTTCCTCAAGTGGATGACCTAAGGTTTATCAATCCGTGGGAGGCATAGGATGAAGATGGTCTCTCTCAAGCAACCCTGCAACCAAATAACAAAGAGTCTCTTGTGTCCCCAACGCACCCAATACAATGGTAAATTGTATAGGTGCACTAGTTCGGCGAAGAGATGGTGATACAAGTGCAATATGGATGGTAGATACACTACAAAGAAAAGACAGATCCGTAACATTTTGGGCCGAACGAATTTTTTTCTGTCATACATATGACACTTCTATGACGATAATTGTGACAAAACCCGGTATCATCATAGATGTGGTGGGCTCCTACTTCTATGACAAAAAATCATGACAGAAAATGGGCTTTTCGTCCTGGGCGGGCCGGAGACACAGCTCATGACATTCTTTGGGCCGTCCATGACAGAAAAAACCGTGGTAGAAGCAAGGGCGAGGAAAATTTCGGGGAGTTCCTGGTTACGGTGGGCAGTCGGGGGCCGAGCGATGCGCGTTTCTATCGTACACGTACGCGTGTGTGTGTGAGGCGTTGGCTCTAGCTGAACCCGAGCAAGGCGTTGGGCTCTAACTGAACCCGAACGATTGCACTGCAGGGTACGCGTTACTGAAGCCGAGCGATCGATCGATGGCTATTAACTAAACCCGATCGAGCGATTCCTTCGCTACTGCTGCTAACTGAAGCCGATCGATTGGATGAACAGTAGACGGTGGAAGGGTGCCCGTGGAGGGGTGGTTGAACAGTAGCCGGTGGAGTAGCGCGCGGTGGAGGTTGGATGAACAGGAGCCCGTGGAGGCTGGAGGAGGTCGACGGTAGCCCGTGGAGGCTGGAGGAGGTCGACAGTGCAGATGAACAGTATTCCGTGGAGTCCCGTTTTGCGGTACGCCACACCCTCCCGATGAACAGGACCCTCGTTTCGACCGTAGCGCTCCAACACAAGTCCGCTTCGTCCGTTTTGTGGTACGCCACACCCTCCCGATCAACAGGACCCCCGTTTCGACCGTAGGAGGTTCGTTTCGTCTGTTTTGCGGTACGCCACACCCTTCCCGATCAACAGGACCCCCGTTTCGACCGTAGGAGGTCCGTTTCCTCCGTTTTGCGGTACGCCAGACCCCTCCCGATGAACATGATCCTGTTTCCAATGTGGCCGGTCGAACATAAGGCCGTTTCCTCCGTTCTGCGGTACGCACGGCCTCATTTCCATTGCCTGTTCTGTCCAAGCCCTCCCGATGAACACGACGACACATTCCGTTCTGACCCAGCCGGTTGGCTCCCACGCATTGCGTTGCCTCCCGATGAACACGACGCATTCTGTTGCCTCCCCATGAACACAACGCATTCCGTTGCCTCCCCATGAACACGACGACGACGCTGTTTCTCCGTTCCGACCAAGCCATGTACACGAGCCCTGGCCGTACGTATGCGTAAGTAGGCGTTCGAGACCCCGCCCGTATGTATACATATGTGGCCGTATTTTCTTTCTTGCACCCTGGCCGCTGTACGTACGTGTACATGCTACGTGCGTGCCTCTACATCCATCAATATATATGTACATACAAGTTCGCGACCAGAATGACAACGCTACGTATGCTTTGACCAGGTGGGTCCCAACTATCAGGCACTTCCTTGCGTGCGAAGATGTAGCTGGTGGGTCCCAGCAGTCAGGGGGGCGACTCATTATTTTTGCCCGGACGCACTTTTTTGCATGCGAAGATGTGGCTGGTGGGTCCCAGCAGTCAGGGGGGCGAATCGTTTTTTTGCCCGGACGCACTTCCTTGCGTGTAAAGATGTAGCCAGTGGCTCCCAGTAGTCAGGGGGACGAATCGTTTTTTTTGCCCGAACACACTT
>NC_057813.1:19202971-19231115 GCF_018294505.1 Triticum aestivum
CCTTTTTTTTTGCTCGGGCGCACTTCCTTGCGTGCGAAGATGTAGCTGGTGGGTCCCAGCAGTCAGGGGGACGAATCGTTTTTTTTGCCCGGACGCACTTCCTTGCGTGCGAACATGTAGCTAGTGGGTCCCAGCAGTCAGGGGGTAACGTTTTTTTCGCGAAATACAGTGGCCCGTCTAGTGGGTCCCAGCTGTCAGGTGGAGGAATCATTATTTTGCGCGTAATAGGAGGCACTTCCTTGCTGCGGCCGTGGACCCAGCTGCAGCCTCTCCATGTATAGTCCATGTTTGATGGAAGTCGTTCTTTGACCACGTTTACCACGCCGCGCCGAGAGCACCACGGCGGTGGACGATGATGAGTCCTAGGAAGGGGACGACGCGGAGCCGAGGAAGACGCAGCAGTGGAAGCCCGCGTGGAGAGGAGTACGAGGGTTCACTGGTTCGGCTGGGGTGTGAGGCTGCCGTCGCCGCAGGGCCTGGCCAGTGGTGGGAATAGTAGGGGGCGGTGAGGCCTCCGCGGCAGCACAACCGGCCACGGGAGGCAGGAGCATGCGGCACGACCGGCGCTGCTTTGGGTGGCTGGAGCAAGAAGACCAGAGGTTGAAGAAGCACTACGGCCGTTGGATGGACATCGTACACTCACTGGAGCTAGAATCGTTCATATTGACTAAGTTGACAAAGCCCTCCGTTCCCGTCAACTTAGTTGGACCACAAGTCATCCTCCCACTATGCTGGGTCCCAGCTAGTAGGGGGGTGAGGGAGTCCTGGATTAGGGGGTGTCCGGATAGCCGGACTCCTGGACTATGAAGATACAAGATTGAAGACTTCGTCCCGTGCCCGGATGTGACTTTCCTTGGCGTGGAAGGCAAGCTTGGCGATACAGATATGTAGATCTCCTCCCATTGTAACCGACTCTGTGTAACCCTAGCCCTCTCCGGTGTCTATATAAACCAGAGGGTTTTAGTCCGTAGGATGAACAACAATCATACCATAGGCTAGCTTATAGGGTTTAGCCTCTCTGATCTCGTGGTAGGTCTACTCTTGTACTACCCATATCATCAATATTAATCAAGTAGGAGTAGGGTTTGCCTCCATCGAGAGGGCCCGAACCTGGGTAAAAACATCGTGTCCCTTGTCTCCTGTTACCATCCGCCTAGACGCACAGTTCGGGACCCCCTACCCGAGATCCGCCGGTTTTGACACCGACATTGGTGCTTTCGTTGAGAGTTCCTCTGTGTCATCATCTTTAGGCCCGATGGCTCCTCCGATCATCAACAATGATGTGGTCCAGGGTGAGACTTTTCTCCCCGGACAGATCTTCATATGCGGCGGCTTTGCACTGCAGGCCAATTCGCTTGGCCATCTGGAGCAGATCGAAAGCTACACCCCTGGCCATCAGGTCAGATTTGGAAGTTTGAACTACACGGCTGACATCCGCGGAGACTTGATCTTCGACGGGTTCGAGCCATAGCCGAGCGCGCCGCACTGTCACGATGGGCATGATCTAGCTTTGCCGCCGAACAGTGCCCAGGAGGCCGCCCCAGTGTCCGCTCCGACCCTTAGCTCGGAGCTGACTGCGCCAATCGAGGACGGGTGGCTGGACACCGCCTCGGGGGCTGCAATCTCTACGGCGATCGAGCCGAACACCAGCCTTGTCCTTTGCGAAGCTCGTGACTCCAAGGTGCTGGACTCCTCTCCGGACTCCGAACCTTCCGCGCCCTTGCCGATCAAACCCAATTGGGCGCCGATCATGGAGTTCGCCGTCGCAGACATCTTTCAGCACTCGCCCTTCGACGACATTCTGAATTCACTAAAGTCTCTCTCTTTATCAGGAGAGCCCTGGCCGGACTATGGCCAGCAAGGTTGGGATGCGGACAAGGAAGAAATTCAAAGCCCACCCACCACCCACTTCGTTGCCACTGTCGATGATTTAACCGACATGCTCGACTTCGACTCCGAAGACATCGACGGTATGGACGCCGATGCAGGAGACGACCAAGAACCAGCGCCTATAGGGCACTGGAAGGCCACCTCGTCATACGACATATACATGGTGGACACCCTAAAAGAAGGGAATGGCGATGGAACAACGGAGGATAACCCCTCCAAGAAGCAGCCTAAGCGCCGGCGTCAGCGGCGCCGCTCTAAATCCCGCCAAAGCAAAAACGGTGATTCCGGCACGGGAGATAATGACACCCCAGACAGTGCCGAAGACAACCCCCTCCAACAGGATTCAGCACAGGAGGATGGAGAAGCCAGCCCTCATGAGAGAGTGGCAGACAGAGAGGTAGAGGACATTACATGCCTCCCTCCAAAGACGAGGCAAGCCTCGACGAGGACGAATCTATCGTGCCTTAGGATCCCGTCGAACAAGAGCATTTCAAATGCAGGCTTATGGCCATGGCGAGCAATCTCAAGAAAAAATAGCAGCAACTTAGAGCTGACCAAGACTTGCTAGCCGACAGATGGACTGAAGTCCTTGCGGCCGAAGAGTACGAACTCGAACGCCCCTCCAAGAGCTACCCAAAGTGCATGCTGCTACCCCGATTAGAGGAGGAAGCACCTAAACCTACATCACCAGCGCACGACGCGGCCGACCGGCCTCCTCGTGGCCGTGACAGAGAGGCCTCTCGGCCATCCACTCAAGCCGCACCCCGGCATCGCTCAAAAAATACTAAGGCACGGGGAAATGCGCCAGACCTCCGAGACATAATGGAGGACAAGGCAAGACAAACAAGATCGATCTACGGATCGCGTGGGCGCCCCACGACACGTGACGATAACCATCATGCCGGATATGGCAAATCCGGCCAGGCCGAACACAACAGACAAAGCTCATTTGAGCTACGTCGTGATATAGCCCAGTACAGAGGCGCCGCACACCCACTATGCTTCACAGACGAAGTAATGGATCATCAAATCCTCGAGGGTTTTAAACCCGTAAACATCAAATCATACGATGGCACAACAGATCCTGCGGTATGGATCGAGGATTATCTCCTTCGTATCCACATAGCCCGCGGTGATGATCTACACGCTATCAAATACCTCCCACTCAAGCTTAAAGGACCAGCTCGGCATTGGCTTAACAACTTGCCAGCAGAGTCAATTGGTTGCTGGGAGGACCTGGAAGCCGCATGCCTCGACAATTTCCAGGGCACCTATGTGTGACCACCAGACGCCGATGACCTAAGCCACATAATTCAGCAGCCAGAGGAATCGGATAGACAATTCTGGACACGGTTCCTAACCAAGAAAAATCAAATAGTCGACCGTCCAGACGCAGAGGCCCTCACAGCCTTCAAACATAACATCCGTGACGAATGGCTTGCCCGGCACCTAGGATAGGAAAAACCGAAATCCATGGCAGCCCTCACAACACTCATGACCCGCTTTTGCGCGGGAGAAGATAGCTGACTAGCTCGTAGTAATAACATGACCAAGAGCCCTGGTAATTCGGATACCAAGGACAGCAATGGCAGGTCATGTCGCAACAAGCACAAACGCCGCATTAACGGCGACAATGCTGAGGATACGACAGTTAATGCCGGATTCAGAGGCTCTAAACCCGGTCAGCAGAAAAAGGCATTCAAAAGAAATACTCCGGGCCCGTCCAGTTTGGACCGAATACTCGATCGCTCGTGCCAGATACACGACACCTCTGAAAAACCAGCCAATCACACCAACAGGGATTGTTGGGTGTTCAAGCAGGCAGGCAAGTTAAGTGAAGAAAACAGAGACAAGGGGCTGCATAGCGATGACGAGGAGGAGCCCCGACCGTCGAACAATAGGGGACAAAAGGGCTTTCCCCCACAAGTGCGGACGGTGAACATGATATACGCAACCCACATCCCCAAAAGGGAGCGGAAGCATGCACTCAGGGACGTATATGCATTGGAGCCAGTCGCCCCAAAGTTCAACCCGTGGTCCTCCTGCCCGATCACTTTTTATCGAAGGGACCACCCCACTAGCATCCGCCACGGCGGATTCACCGCATTGGTTCTAGACCCAATCATTGACGGATTTCACCTCACTAGAGTCCTTATGGACGGCGGCAGCAGCCTGAACCTGCTTTATCAGGATACAGTGTGAAAAATGGGCATAGATCCCTCAAGGATTAAACCCACAAAGATGACCTTTAAAGGCGTCATACCAGGTGTAGATGCCAACTGTATAGGCTCAGTTACACTCGAAGTGGTTTTCGGATCCTTGGATAATTTCCGAAGCGAGGAGTTAATCTTCGACATAGTCCCGTTCTGCAGTGGCTATCACGCACTGCTCCGACGAACCGCATTTGCAACTTCAATGTGGTGACGCACTATGCATACCTCAAGCTCAAGATGCCAGGCCCTCGAGGAGTCATTACGGTCAATGGAAACACCGAACGCTCTCTCTGAACGAAGGATCATACGGCGGTCCTCGCGGCGGAAGTACAAAGTAGCCTCTCAAGGCAATTCTCCAGTCTGGCTATTAAACGTCCGGACACCGTCAAGCGCGCCCGGAGTAATCTACAACAAGACTGCCTGGCACGTTCTGAGCAAGCGTAGCAGTGCGGCCCCAACCCCAGCCCTCGCGAAATTGCGAAACCAGTACTACACGTACATAATTACGCTCTGGAAATACCATGGGAATAAGGGGAGGGGCACAACCATGACACGCCAGAAATGCGGCTCAACCGCACTAGGGGATCCCGATTTTGTCATTTCTTTTTTCTTACTTTCAGGACTCCACTCTCCGGAAGGCCTGTCCGGCAGTACAATAGCCGAACACACGATGCAACAACTAGGGAGGCAGAAAGCTACGTTGAATGTCCAGGTGGTCTCTATAACGAGCTAAATACCTGTCTTACATAAAGTCCCGCAGCTTGCCCCTGGAGGGGGACATGTCAAATAATCCCATCTCTTGCTTATCGCACTATTTGTATCGTTCTGCTTTCACAGCAGCCTTTTAATAAACAATACATAGCTCTTATCTATTATTGCATTCATTTTTTATGTAAATATGTTCAGTTATGACATTATGCGACCGTACACTTTGGTACGGCCAATACACCAGGGGCTTAAGTACCCCAGAATATGGTGTGAGAACTCCTAACACTCTCACGAGTGAGGCACCCCGAACTTATAGCATTATATGCATCGGCTCCCAATCATGTCTTGGGTCAATAGTTGGGTTTGCCCGGCTCCCATGTTTTGGTACCTTATGTTCCGTTATATCGGCTAAGGTAGCGCTGGGAGAACTACTGCGATTGTGCCCCGGTTGAGCTGGGTTAAGCACCTCAGTAGAGAAAGCTAAAACTGACCGTCATGATAGGGCGAGAGCCGGTCGCTGTTCGAGAGGTTTCGAGTCCCTAAAGACTTATGCCGCTTAGAGCGAGGAGCTGGCTTTGTCCGTCCTAGGCGTGGATAGCACCCCGGACTCGGTCTTCCGAATACTAGGGGCTTCGCCGAAATTTAAAATTATAGAATTCTATGGCTAAGTGAGAGTGATAAAGCATTATAGTCCGATTGCCTTGTTCGTTGTGCTGAGCGCCTCCCTCGAAGGACCCAAGAATGGGAACAAGAGCGCTCAGGTTTTTCCCGAACACCCCAGCACTCGTGGCATGGGGGTAGAAGCCGACGACTCGTCATCTCTCAGATTTAATAAATGGCTGCACAGAAGGTAATATTTTAAATTCAAAAAGCGTTGCTTAGCGCATATGAACAAGTTTTTAGCGCACAGGATAACACGAGCGGGTTTACTCAAAAATTACATCCTTGGAACACTCATCCGCCACAAGGCAGGCTCCCTTCAGGACGCCCTCATAATACATCTCGGGCTTGCGATGCTCCTTCCCCTCCGGTGGCCCATCTGTCACCAGCTTCTCAGCATCCATCTTGCCCCAGTGTACTTTAACACGGGCAAGGGCCCTACGGGCGCCTTTGATGCATACGGAGCGCTTGATGACTTCAAGCCATGGACAGGCATCCGCCAGCCGCCTCACCAGCCCAAAGTAGCTCCCAGGCATGACCTCCCCAGGACATAGCCGGACTATAAGGCCCTTCATGGCTTGTTCGGCTACCTTATGGAGCTCGACCAGCTGCTTAAGCTGGTTGCTCAAAGGCACCGGGTGTCCAGCCTCAACATACTGGGACCAGAACACCTTCTCCGTCGAGCTCCCTTCCTCGGCTCGGTAGAATGCGGCAGCGTCGGACACACCGCGGGGCAGATCTGTGAACGATCCTGGAGAGCTCCGGACTCGGGTAAGTAACAAGTAATTCACTTTCACGTGCTTGCTTTGCATAAAGAATGCCTTACCCGCCGCTATCTTCTTCATCGCCTCAATTTCCTGGAGGGCTTTTTGGGCTTTGGCCTTGGCAGATTTGGCACTCTCAAGGGCCGAGGCGAGCTCGGACTCTCAAGTTTTTGAGTCAAGCTCCAAACTCTCATGTTTTTCACTAGAGCGTGGAGCTCTTGCCGCACCTCCGCCACCCGCGCCTCCTACTTTTCTTGCTCGGTGCGCTCCACGGCCGCATTGTCTTCGGCCTTGGACAACGCTTCCTTCAGGGTCGCCACCTCGGTTGTGGCCCCTGTAATACTCACGTTAGTCCTGTCATTATTTGCAACCAGATCTTTTTATATACTTACATAAGGTATTACTTACCTTCCTTGTCCTCGAGCTGCTTCTTGGCAAGGCCGAGCTCGTTCTCGGACCGCTCGAGGCTCTGCTTCAATGCATCGACCTCCGCAGTCGGTGCGGCAGAGGTCAGCAGCGCATCCTGCATTCCCATATTGACATACTTATGTTAGACTCCTACGTAAATCTTTTAGATCCTCAGTTCGGCTTTTCTTTCCGAACACCAAACTGAGCATCAGGGGCTACTGTCTATGCGGTAATATTTTGACATATCTTAAATACATACCTCAAAGCCTGTTAGAAGGCTGGCACAGGCTTCCGTCAGCCCGCTCTTGGCAGACTAAACCTTCTGGATCACCGCACTCATAATAGTGCGGTGCTCTTCATCGATGGAGGCACCGTTAAGCACCTCCAGCAAATTATCCGGTGCCTCCGGTTGGACGGAGGTCACCGGTGTCGTAGGCTTGCCCTTCCTACTAGGGGGCCGCCTGCCGGACTCCGGAACCACTGAAGGTTCCAGTGCGGTGTCCGGCTCAGGGCCGGACTTAGAGCCCTTTGGGGTTTTATCCCCTTTGCGCCTGGAGTCCGGGAGGTCGCCTTGCGGCGCCTCAAGGACCACCTCCTCTTGGCTTGGCCCCTTTTGGAACTCCACCTCGGCATCATCCGTAGGGCGAGGGGAGGTAGCAGTCGAGAGTGAAAGACTATTCACATCGTCGGCGCTGGGGCTTGGGTGGACTGCATGATTATATTCGGCGTCAGAAGATACTGTGCAATAAAGGAACGCCATGAGTTATTCTGGTATCCGTATACTTACGATTTTGCCAGGGGCTTGGCCTTGTATGGCCACTCCTCTTCGCCGTCGTCGGCGCTGGTGGAGTAGTCTGGAGGAAGGGTCCTTCCCTTCTTGGACCCTTCGGCCCTCCTAGTTGGGGTGGCCTTCCTTTTCTTTCCTCCCCCCGTTGGAGGGGGAGAGGCCTCTTCTTCCTCCTCCTCGTCTTCATGGGAGGAGTGCGCTTTGGAGTCATCGGAAGATGAATCCGACACCACCGGGTGCCGTGAACTCTTTCGAGTTCCCGTGACCTTCTTCTTGGCCTTCTTCTTCGGCACCACGTAAGGTGTCGGGACCAGTAGCTTCGCCAAGCGGGCATAGGCTCGGCCTTCGAGCAAAGGAGCCGGATAGTCAATCTGTCCGGCCGTCTTCTGCCAGTCCTGTCAAAGGAACGGGAGCTTAGATCCCGCATAGAGTCAAACTATGAAAAATAAGTATCCCGTAAAGGGTAAAACAAGCTTACTACGCTGGCTTGGCACTTCACGCAGAATCTGCGATCCTCGGTAATGGGAGGGGGAACCTCGGAGCCCTTGAATAGCACCTTCCAGGCATCCTCGTGCATTGTGTCAAAGAGCCTGGTCAAAGTTTGGTGCTGGGCTGGGTTGAACTCCCACAAGTTAAAAGCCCGTGTTGACATGGGAGGATCTGGCGAAGGAGCATGACCTGGACTAGGTTGACAAGTTTAACCTTCTTGTCCACCAGGTTTTGGACGCAGGTTTGGAGTCCGGTCAGCTCTCCTGAATTACCCCACGATAGGCCCTTCTCTTTCCAGGAGGTGAGCCATGTGGGGATGCCAGATTGGAATTCGGGGGCCGCTGCCCATTCAGGGTCATGCGGCTCGGTGATGTAGAACCACCCCGATTGCGACCCTTTGATGGTTTCCACGAAGGAGCCCTCGAGCCATATAATGTTGGGCATCTTGCCCACCATGGCGCCTCCGCACTCCGCTTGCTGGCCGCCCACTACCTTCGGCTTGACATTGAAGGTCTTCAGCCATAAGCCGAAGTGTGGTTTGATGCGGAGGAAGGCCTCCCACACGATAATAAATGCCGAGATGTTGAGGATGAAGTTCAGGGCCAGATCGTGGAAATCCAGGCCATAGTAGAACATGAGCCCCCGGACAAAGGGGTGGAGTGGGAAACCCAGTCCACAGAGGAAATGGGGGAGGAACACCACCCTCTCATGGGGCCTGGGGTGGGGATGAGCTGCCCCTCGTCTGGAAGCCGTTGCATAATGTCGTTGGACAAGTATCCGGCTTTCCTCAACTTTTTGATGTGCCCCTCCGTGACGGAGGAGGCCATCCACCTGCCTCCCGCTCCGGACATGGCTGGAGAAGGTTGAGGTGGGAAGTGCGGACTTGGGCGCTGGAGCTCGAGTGCGCGGAAATGGATAAGCGAAGGAGGAAGAAGGCGTAGATGAAAAAGATGGATCCTTATCCTCTTATATGGGCGGACGAAACTATGTGCCCCCACCAGCCTGGTAAAACTCGCTTATCTCCCAAGCGCCGTAATTAATGGCACGGTTGGGTTACCCACGCCCGTATTGATGAGAATCCCGGAATAAGGGGACACGATCTCTGCTTCGACAAGACGTGCCAAGGAAACCACCTCGCTAAAACGCGCTGAGGTGGGACAGTAAAATGATTCGAATAAAGGCTTGGCCGTGGCGTGATGTCACGCTGTAGAATACGTCAGCAGATTAGATTTGTGCAAATATTATTCTCTCTACGGTGGTATGTGGAACTTGTTTTGCAGAGCCGGACACTATCCTTGTGTTTAAAATCTTCTATGAAGTATTCGGAGGAGGAACCCGCCTTGCAATGCCAAAGACAATCTGCGCACCGGACTCGTCATCATTGAAGCCTGGTTCAGGGGCTACTGAGGGAGTCCTGGATTAGGGGGTGTCCAGATAGCCGGACTCCTGGACTATGAAGATACAAGATTGAAGACTTCGTCCCGTGTCCGGATGGGACTTTCCTTGGCGTGGAAGGCAAGCTTGGCGATACGGATATGTAGATCTCCTTCCATTGTAACCAACTCTGTGTAATCCTAGCCCTCTCCGGTGTCTATATAAACCGAAGGGTTTTAGTCCGTAGGACGAACAACAATCATACCATAGGCTATCTTATAGGGTTTAGCCTCTCTGATCTCGTGGTAGATCTACTCTTGTACTACCCATATCAATATTAATCAAGCAGGAGTAGGGTTTTACCTCCATCGAGAGGGACCGAACCTGGGTAAAAGCATCATGTCCCTTGTCTCCTGTTACCATCCGCCTAGACGCATAGTTCGGGACCCCCTACCCAAGATCCGCCAGGTTTGACACCGACAGGGGGTATTCATTTTTTTGTGCGTAATAAGGAGGCACTTCCTTGCGTGCGAAGATATAGCTGGTGGGTCCGACATGTCAGCGGGGGGAACGCTTTTTTCGCAAAATACAGAGGCCCTTCCGGTGGGTCCCAGCTGTCAGGTGGAGGAATCATTATTTTGCGCGTAATAAGGAGGCATTTCCTTGTGTGCGGCCGTGGACCCAGCTGTCAGCCTCTCCACGTATAGTCCATGTCCGATGGATGTCGTTCGTTGACCATGTTGACCAGGCCGCGCCGAGAGCACCATGGCGGTGGACGACGACGAGGCCTAGGAAGGGAACAACACGGAGCCGGGGAAGACTCGACAATGGTTACCCACGCGGTGGGGAGTACGAGGGTTTACTGGTCCGGCTGTCGTCGCCAGAAAATAACAGGAGGCGTGGGTGAGTAGAGGAATGGCCTGGCCAGCAATGAAGTAGGGTGGGGCGGTGCGGCCTGTGCGGCAGCATAGCCGGCCACGGGAGGCGGGAGCAGGCAGTCCCACCGGAGCTGGTTTGGGCGGCTGGAGCAAGAAGATCAGATATTGAAGAAGCAGCATGGCCGTTGGATTAACATCCAACGGTCACTACTGCTAGAATCGTTTGTGGACTAAGTTGACAAAGCCAAAGTACACGTCAACCTAGTAGACCCACAAGCCAGCCTCCAAATCTGTCCCAAACAGCATACAACCCAAATTTCTAGCCAGATTCAAATTAATTTTAAATCTATATATACCTTAATTTAAATTCAATGAAATTTTACCCACACAAAAACAATGAAATTTAAAATATCAAAATCCGAAAGAAAACAGTATTTTGGAACTAATTGCCTATTTGCTGTATTTTTTTCATTTTACAGCCCATTTATTATTACTTATAGCCCATTTATTATTACTAACAACCCATTTTCTGGGAAAAATGCATCCCTCATCATCTTGAAAGATTTCCGGCCCAGCAGGGCGTAGAAAAGCAAGTAGGCCTACGTTGGTTATTCTGCAAAAAACAAAATAGTTGGCTAGCCATTTTCATAAAGGAAAAAAACAAACTGGGCTGGTCATGTGCTAAACATATGAAATAAAATCCTGGGCTAGACGGGCCACCGGTCCCGCACAACCCAGTTGATACCCTTCTCCGTCCCAAAAAAACAAAATTATTGCACGCGCTACTGGGTCCCTACTGTCATCCTCACCATGTACAGTCATCTCCTTATTCCTCTCGGTTGTTGACCATGTTGACAACACCGGAGGGCGGCGCCGCGGTGAGCGAACCAAGGAGGAGGACGATGGTGAGGCCTCGGACGGGAACGAACAGGAGCCAGGGAAGGTCACAGCCAGCCGTGGGAGGCGGGAGCAGGCGGTCCCGCCGGTGCTGGTTTGGCTTTGGCGGCTCGAGGAAGAAGAGACTGAAGAAACGCGACAGACGTTGAATGTCAATCCAACGGCCAAGGTTGGCACAATCGTTTGTTGACTAAGAAGACACCAAGTAGCATACTTTTTTATATAATAGGAAGAAAACTACGAGGAAAATGCGTTTGTCTGCCGTCCTCCTCACAGGGAATGTTCGCCACATAAGTGACTAGCACCCTTGGTTTTCAACCGAGAGGTCTTGGGTTCGAGTCCCAGGAACTCTCAATTTTGTCGTCCTTCCTTCCTTGCAAAAAAGGGAAAGAAAATGAAAGACTTGGGAAGGCGTACAGAACAAGCTAGTGTACCAGTAAAGAGACATTGCCGAGTTTTAGAAAAAAGAGAGACGTGCTCCTGTAGCTGGTTCAAATCTAAACCTAGACTATGACTATATATGGTGCTATGCTACTCTGCGAGTAATGAAACTGACATATTCAACATTCGCTTCTCCTCTTCTCTACTTACTCTGTTTAGCATCAGAAGCTCTGGCCGCAGCAACCATGTCCGCTGGCTGCTCGTCCACCTGCTCTTCAGCAGGCAACAACCAGATATGCGCCAAGTCGCCACCCGTACCATCGACTGTGGGTCTCATCACACCCCCGCCGGCACGCGCACCGCAGCCAATTGCTCATCGCAACCCGCTGCCGTTGGTGTGGTGCCACTGCTGCAAATCACGTAGAGTCATCCGTCGCGTCTCAACCACAATCCTCAACCCTGGCCGAGTCTTCTACAAATTCCTGAATCATGGGATAATAATATGTTTAAGTGTTGTTCTGCTGCTTTCAGTTGCTGATTTTTTTAATAGTTTGGTTGATGATCTTCCAATTTGATTCATGCAGAAAAGGGAATATTCATGTGATTTGTATTTCTGGGAAGTTGCTGATGTGGGGGAATGCAACTACACTGATTATTTGGTTAGCCGAGGAATCCCAATACCAGCAGGTTGGGGTGTTGGACAAGTAACTGAAGGAACGCAGAAGAGAAAGATGCAGAGCAGAAGGTTAAAGATGCAGTTCCTCTGATCATGGCCAAGCAACAGCTGCTGAACACCCTTGACAGCAATGAGGAGATGAAAGAGCTTGTGAAGATAATGGGCAAAATTGATGTGCTCTGTAGGATGATTGTCTCTTATTTGCAGTGTATGTAGCACTCGTGATGTATTCAGTGGCTATGACATGAGCACTTTGCTGAAACTAGTAATGAATGAAACCTGTGTAGCATGATGGGTGTAGTGTTGTGAACATCTAATGATTTCTATTAATGGAAATCAGGGGGTATCCCCTTTTTCTCATAAATAAATAAATAGCAGAGGCCCTATCGGGTCAGCTTTGTTCTCATTCGAAGACGTCGAGCAAATTGCAGTCCAACAACAAACTATGTCATCAAATTCAAGTTTCACACCCAAATATGAGTACAACTAAACAACAACGTCATCATGTTTTAGTTGTCATACAATCACCAAACACAAATCAGCATACATAACAAGTGATGTTCTCATAGCAAAATACTAAACAACATGTTCATCAGGTTTCAATTGTCATACCAAACACAATTTCACATAGTAGATAAAAAAACGTCTTCTGACAGGCAAATACGAGAAAAGCAATGTAATCATCATCCGCAGCAGTAGCGTCAACATCTTCGCCATGTGTATCAGTCTGAATCATAATTCCCCATGGTGTCATCTTCTTCTTCGTCCTCAACGTCCTCGAACGTTGGCTTCTTCTTGATCAACTCTTGTATGTCCACAACATGATAGGCAATCTTTTCGCCGGCGTCATTGACGTGATGGTTCTCAAAGATATTAGGAACATCTATGTTATCTTGTACATCAGGAGCAGTGTAAGCATCATCTTGTTGTGCAACTTCATTAAACGAATTCCTCTGCTCAAACCTTTGCAATACTCTCCAGTCATCGCTATGTGCAAATGTGTCTTCCAAGAAAAATATCTATGTTGCTTGATTTTCCAAAATAAAAGGCTCATTGGTCTGGTACGCCGCCTTGACATTGATGGATTTGAAATAATCATCAGCTCTGGGTTTTGCGATCCTGGAAAACAGGTTATACCAACGACAGCACAACAGAACCACACACCGATGATCCTCAAAACTGGAGATATACTGCAACTGAGCAATGTCTGTTATGTTAGCATACATTTCAGTTGTCTCTTTGTCATACGTATCCGTGCTCATGATGGCACTGTTTTGTGTCTTCCTGCCTTCATTTCGTGCAAGGGTGTTGTAGCGCACATCTCCAACAACGCAAGATTCATAATGTCTTACTCGAGTATTAGGACCCATTGCTAGTGAGTAAAGGGCATCATCAACTGCCTGCCCATCCCCCCGCATCTTCTTAACCTATGGTTAGGAAATAGACAAGCTGATCATCTTATGTACTCAATATATTAAAAAAACTGACAGTGCAATTCAAAAGCTTACATGGTTCTTGAACCATTTCGCAAATCTTGCCATAACCAGTTTGTCAATGTTTCTTGTATTTTGCGGTAGTAACTCCTTTTTGTAGATGCTGCACAACATAGTGATCACGTCAAACATCTAAATATATAAGAATGTGCTGCAAGTTTAGTATATTAAGATGTATAAGCTACACTACTGCACTTACTTGATATAAGGTAGTATCTCAGGACAGTTATTCAACACATACCAAACCATTCTGTCCAAATCTTTAGGTTTGTCCTCTTGTCGACTCTTCCCTGTAACTCGAACAGAATAATCGAAAACATTGAGCCCGGGATTGTCTTCACCCACCTCTTTGCTAAGCTAATCAACTGTTTCAATGTATTTTGAGCAGAATGTCAACGCTTCTGTAGCAATGTAGGCCTCTGCAATGGAACCCTCGGGTCTAGCTCTGTTCCTAACATAGCCCTTGAAAGTGCCTAGCCGCCTTTCAATAGGATACATCCAGCCATATTGTACTGGACCTCTAAGTAGTGCCTCATCAGGTAGATGAACAGCCAAATGCACCATCACATCAAAGAAGGCTGGAGGATATATCTTCTCAAGGTCGCATAGGATAGTTGGTATCTTGTCTCTAAGACGCTCCAAAGCATCTATCCTGATATTCCTACTGCAGAGTTCCCTGAAGATATGTCCCAACTCTACAACTGCTCTCTATAAGTTAGGGCGGCCCAATCCTCTTAGGATAACAGGTAAAACCCTTTGAAGTAGGACGTGGCAGTCATGAGTGAAAGAACATGCGATGCCCCCATGTTTGGTTTTGGTAATTGATGACAATCTCTATGGACTAATGGTTGCCTTGAGTTACATTTGAAGGTTTTGTCCATAGGCTTTTCTTGAAGTCCATGTGTTGGTTTCAAGGAGTTTATGAGTTGACCAAGGTGCTATTAAGGAATTATCCAAAGATTGGTCATGTGAGTGTTGAGCTTATTGCAAGCATGTCTTGAAGAAGAAGATTGTGTGATCATTCATGTTTACCTTCAAGACACCATCCAAATGAAGAGAGTTGGAAAGATTCAAGGTTGATCAAGACTAAGTCAAGAGTGAATCAAGTTGATCAACTCACAAAGCGTAGAAGATGTACCGCGAGGGATCAAGTGATCCCATGGTATGGTAAGCATTGTCCATTGCACTTTGTGTACTAACCCATGGTCTATGTGAGAGTTCTATATGGGGTTAGGTACGTGTCCATGGGCTTGCGTCAAGAGGAAGATATCATACAACCCATGGAAAGGATGACATCAAGTGGTGATCGTCATCATGATTGCCGTGTGCAAGTTCAAGTGGAGCATCACGAAGAGATCAAGTGCTTGAATCTTGCCATCCTTTGTGGTGTCAATGGTCTTGTGAAGATGTGCCGAAGAGAGGCTCACCCATAGTGGACTATGGGGGAGCAATCATCTAGTCTTCATCGAGCCAACGCAATCAAGAAAGGTGGTCCAACTTGAGGGAGTCAAGATCGTCATCATCTAGCTCAAGTGGACCATGTGCAAGACAAAGGTTTGCCCTTGATAGGTTTTCTCTTTTACCGGTCTCGTGGTGGTAGTTGGGAGACCGGGTTATAGGATCGTTTGCCGTAGTATCAAGGGGGGCTCTCAAGTTGGTAGCTTGATCGTATTGTTAGTAGAGAGCTCAAACCATTGCATCCTTGCATCATGTTTCTTGGTTCTTGTTTGGTTCTCTTTGTGGGTCTTAGAGCTTATGGTCATCTTGATGACAAGCTTGAGTTCATCGAAAACGGAGTTCGCATGTGTCTTCTATGATGTTTTTGGTGTTGGAGGTTTCACTGGTCTTATCCAAGGAAGGGTTCTCACCATTTTCTTATGGACATTTTCTCATTTGCTTCTTATTGATATTTCTATCAAGATTGTGTTATCCCTTGTTTCTAGCTTTCCAACAAACTTGGTTTCATCAAATTCGGAGCTCATATGCGAAAGTTGTGGCTGTTTTGATATTGCCTGTTTTACATAGAGAGGTTGTACCGCCCCGTAGAGAGGTTGTACCGGTTAACCGGTACAACCGGTTTTTGGAGCGGTTGTACCATTCCAGAATTGGTCCGGAGGTTGTTCCGGCCATGTACCGCTTTACCACCGGACTAGTTTCTGTTTTGGAGCAGTTCTTGGTCGGTTGTTGACCGGTTTTACCAGTTTAACCGGTACTACCGGTTCCCCGGGCTGTTGTACCGCTTAGAGCTTTTCCCAGGTTGGTTTTTCCTCTGCTTTGGCCGGTTGTACCAGTTCGTGCACCGGTTGTACCGGTCCTACAACTTTCTGCACATAACGGGCAGATTCGTGGGGACCTATTTAAGGGGGTCTTCTTCCCCAATGGTTCCTTATCTCTTGAGCTTGTTTTTGCCCCCATTGTTAACCTTCTTTAAGCTTGCTAACTCTCAATCCCTCCATGGATTCTTGCTAGTTTTTGAGGGAAAAGAGAGAGGAGATCTAGATCCACACTTCCACCAATCACTTTCTCCTCTATGTGAGGGGAACCCCTTGGATCTAGATCTTGGAGTTCTTTGTGTTCTCCTTCTTGTTCTTCCTCTTACTTTCCTCCCTAGCATTAGTTTCTTTGGTGGGATTTGAGAGAGAAGGACTTGGGTACTTTGTGTGCCCTTGCCATTGCATTTGTGCATCGGTTTGAGTTCTCCACGGTGATACGTGGAAGTGAAGTTTGAGAAGCTTATTACTCTTGGGTGTTTGGGCACCCTAGAGCTTGTTCCTCTTGGGTGCCTTGGCGCCCTAGACGGTTGGTGGTGTTCGAAGCTCAATCATTGTGGTGTAAAGCTCCGGGCAAGCGTCGGGGTCTCCAATTAGGTTGTGGAGATCTCCCCGAGCAATTTGACGGGTATCGGTGACCGCCCCCAAGGGTTGCCAAAGTGTACGGGTTCGGTGACCGCCCCCAAGGGTCGCCATTTGTACGGGTTCGGTGACCGCCCTCAAGGGTCCCTTAGTGGAATCACGGCATCTTGCATTGTGCAAGGGCGTGAGGAGATTACGGTGGCCCTAGTGGCTTCTTGGGGAGCATTATGCCTCCACACCGCTCCAAACAGAGATTAGCATCCGCAAGGGCGTGAACTTCAGGATACATCGTCGTCTCCGCGTGCGTCGGTTATCTCTTACTCGAGCCCCTTTACTTATGCACTTTACTTTGTGATAGCCATATTGTTCTTTGTCATATATCTTGCTATCACATAGTTGCTTATCTTGCTTAGCATAAGTTGTTGATGCACATAGGTGAGCCTAGTTGTTGTAGGTTTTGTGCTTGACAAATTAACAGCTATGTTTATTCCGCATTTGTTCAAGCCTAAACCGTAATTATTTTAAAGTGCCTATTCACCCCCCTCTAGGCGACATCCTCGATCTTTCAATTGGTATCAGAGCCTCGTCTCTCTTTATTAGGCTTTACCGCCTAGAGAGTAAAGATGTCGACTAGGGGATTAGGATTCTCTGACACTCTTAGTTTCGATGGCACAAATTTTGATGTTTGGGTAATTCGCATGCTTAATCTCTTTAGGGTCATGGACCCAAATTTAGAGCGAATTGTAGATATGGGTTTTTCTCCTCCAAAGGATCCCCAAAGATTATCTTTAGAGGATGAGAAAAACTCTTATCTCAATGCTCAAGCTTCTAATGTGCTTTTCGATGCATTGAGCAATGTAGTTATATTTCAACTCATGCCGTTCCGAGATGCTCATGAGTTGTGGACGAAGCTTCAAGATAAATATGGTGTGTCCAAGATTTGTGGGGATGATTGTTCTCCCTCCACCTCCGGTCATATAGTCTTCTCAACTTCTTCTACTTCACCTACATGTGGTTTGCCACAAGGTAATGATATGGTGAGTAGTGTTGGTCATTGCAATGATGATAGTATGCTTATTGTAGATGATCCTTCATCGCTATATTATTGCAATGCTCCTTCTTTGGACTTTAACACTTCTAGCACTCCAAATGTTTCACATGCTTGTGTTGATAGTCCTTGCATATCATGTAGAAATTGCTTGACTAAATCTCATGATGATATGCTTGCTATGTCTTGTTGCCATGATAAAAATGCATCTATTTCCTCGAATTGTTGTGCTAATAATGTAGAGGAAACCGAACACTCCATGGAACAAGATGTGGTGTTTAATGGTGCCTCAAGGGATCCTACATCATCATCTATTGCTTTTTTCCTTATGGCTAAGGCGTCAAAGGTATCTCCTACTTTGTACCCCAATATGTCTCTTGATGATGATGTTGATGCTAATGATGATGAGGATAATGATGAAGAGAATGATAATGTTGCCTCCTTAAAAACTAAGGGGGAAATGATTTTTAAAGCTCTTCATAAAAATAAAATTGCTCGTTCCAACTTCATGGAAATAATGTCCATTGCCATTGATGGCAAGAAATACATTGAGGAGTTGGAATCTCATCTAGAGGAGCATGAGGCCACCATTGAGAAAATGGAAGCTCATGGGCGTGATTACGCAAATGAGATCGCGGAGCTATCTCAAGCTCTTGAACATGAACAAACCACCTCCGAATCTCTTGAGGAGACTTTTTCTCTAGAATTATCTAGAGTGAGGGAATCTCATGATACAGCTCTTGAGGTGGGCAATGATTTCAAAACTAAAAATGCTAAGCTTGAAGTTTCTCATGCTAGACTCCTTGAGGATTTTGAGCACCTCGAAAATGGCTCAAGGGTCATCAAGGGTGAGCTCATAAAACTCACCGAGTCTCATGCCCAACTTGAAGCTTCTTATTTAAAAGAGCTTGCCAAGTTGCCTTCTCCTCTTGTTGTTAATGATGATGCTTGTGCTACTAATTCTATTACTTGTGAAGCATCCATTTTGAAGGAGAATGTGGAGCTACGGGCTCAACTTGAGGTGCTATCTAGCAATTATGGGAAATTGGAAGAAAGTCATGAAAAGCTCTCAAGCTCTCATGATGATCTTCTGGTATCCCATAGTGTGCTAAAGATAGCTCATGAGGCCATGATTGCTAAGGTAACATCTAGTGAGCCTCATGTGGATACTAGCACTACTTCCAGTCAAAATAGTATATTGCCATGTGCTAGTCCTTGTAATTCATCTACTCACAATGTTGGTACATGTTGTGATGAATTGCTTTCCTTGCCTTGTTGCTCTAACGATGAAGCTTATACTTCCTCTAGTACTTGTGTTGAGACTAACCATGTAGAGGAAATCAAAGAGCTCAAGGCCCAAGTCACTTCTTTGAAGAAAGACTTGGAAAAGTGTCATGAAGGAAAATTCACACTCAACAATATCTTGAGTGTGCAAAAATCCCCCAATGACAAAGGTGGACTTGGATTCAACTCCAACAAGAAGAAGAAGTCCAAGATCAACAAGAAGAAGGGCCAAAAACAAGTCAAGAATTCGGCCAAGATTATTTGCTTCAAGTGCAAAATTGAAGGGCATCATGTTAGATCTTGCCCATTGAAGAAGAAGGCCATTAGTGACAAGCAACAAGGGAAGCGGCTACAAGTGCATTCTCATGCTCAACCTCAAGTTGAAGAAAGGCCTCTTCCCAAGAAGACTCAAGTTAATGCTTCTCTTGCTGAGAAATCAAGTGAGAAGAAAGTGAAGAGTAGACGTTGCTACTTATGTCGTGAGAAAGGCCACGTCGCTTCTTCATGCACTAGTGGTAACTTATCCAACCCAATTATTATTGATGATATCTATTCTCTTGGGAAGGATAAGGTTGGCAATGTGTTTGCCAAGTTTGTTGGTACTCAAAGTGGTGTCAAGAAAAGAACCATTTGGGTAGCCAAGCCTATTATGACTAACCTCTTAGGACCCAACTTTGTTGGGGACCAACAAGCTCAAACTTGATCAATAGGTGTTGTTGGAGGTCATTGGAGACTTGGCTACATTATGAAGAATTAAGGGGACTTCATCATTCTTGTTGTCTCAAGCCAAGTCAATTGGGTTGTCAAGTTTCTATCTTATATCCAATGTGCCTCCTGTGGTAACTTCTACTTAAATTGTTTACATTGAAAGTTACTTGCCCCTTTGCATGTTTTGGTTTTGTTCCTTGCATGTGTTTGTATATGTTGTGCTTCCGACTTGCTTATCTTGAGCAATCAAGTATGTGTGTGTTGGTTTGCACATCATGTACGTGTGCCTCGTGCGTTGAGCCTTTTTGCTTCTTGTTTGTATCCTAGTTGGCTCATGTGAGAGATTAATGGAACATCCCATTTTGGGGGAGTGATGTGCTTTGTGCACCTCACAATCCTATAAATGTGTGTACATGAGGAATACCATCTAATAATGATATTACAAGATTATCTAGTCGCTAGGTGGTACATCTCTCATGAGAAATTCAAATTCTAAAAATTCCATTGATTATCTCGTGTTGGATCCTCTTATTGCCTCTTGTTAAGTTATTATTGGTATCACATTATGGGGGAGTAATATGCTATGTGCATATTACAAGCCTAGAAAATGTGTACATTTGAGATATTATCTCCTAGAATTGATATTGTAAATTATATTGTTCCTAGGTGACATGTTAGCTCTACAAGTGGCAATTTCCTTGTGTTTGTTGTAAAGATTATGTTGGATATCCTTGTTATCTACCACCAGGAATTATTTCCAAATACTTCTTGTCTTTTGACAATTGGTAGTCACTTATGTGTGGTAGAATTTATTGATCATCTTTACATTGGCTTTTGTTTTTATTTGCCTTTTCTCTTGCCAAGAATTTTGTCAACTCCCGTTGTCTTCCATACCACTTGTGGATCATGTTAATTTCTTGTTCTTGTCTAGTGTTTTCTAGATATAGTGAAAGTGATGATCCCACCTTGTGCATTTTGTATTCAAAAGCAAATTCTCTATAGTGCACAACTCGTGGGGGAGCTATCCTATTTTCTTTAGAACACTCTTCTTGTGATCCTTATCAAGTGTGTGTTGGTGGAAGGCAAGCCGTTTTGTTTTGGTACCCTGTGCCATCATGAAACTTTGTTGAGAGCTTGGTTTGTTTGGAACCATCCTCTCTTTGGGAGTTTGACATCTTTAATTTAGTGTGTATCAATGGATATCTCATTCCTTGTTGTATCTTTAATGATATTTTTCAAGTGATGATTTCTCCATTTGGTATCCTTTTCACTTGGCATTTCTTTGTATTTTGGTATCGGTTCTTGAAAGTCTTGAGCATGCATTTTAACTTCATGTAGTTCCTTTGGCATGTTTTCTTTCTTTGACCCAATATATAGGGGAAACTCCACCAAGTCTCAAATTGGATGAGATGTGCATGAGATTCATTTTCATATCTATATGCACACATCTATGTGGAGTTTGTCCTATGTATTGTCGGTTCTCTAACTCTTTGGTCCCAATGAGTTTGGGTACCATTCTGTTTGTGTTGTTGTTCTAGGAACAATTGGATATGCATTGGATACTCGGCTCATTCAAAAGGAAGGTGTTGTCACCATGTGCTTATTGGAGTCAAGCTAGGATGATCAATGACTACTTTCTACCTTCAATTGGTATCTACTACATCCTTCCAATGCTATCTCGGTAACAAGTATCATCATCTACTACATCCACACATTATTGCATCAATCATGTGTAGATTGTATCATGGCATGTTATTCTTTCTTTCTTGTGATACTTGTTTCCTTTCTCTAAGCATCTCAACGATGATCTCATGTTGCTAGTTGTGATGTCTTTAATGGTTGTGTGGTAGGAATTCATTTATATACAATAAGACCATATGTAGCCATGTGCTATGCTTCCAAGCAAATATCTTATTGGTATATGCCTGACTTCCTTTTGGATATCTTGTTCCTTCGTGTTGTAACTATTTCGGGTGTACATCCTCCTTTGTAGATATATATCATCATGATTTCGTTTACCTAGAACCTTATATACTTGAGAGAAATTACATCTCTAGATATCCTTTCTTTCACGTCCACCTTGTCTTTCTTATGTTATTTCTTTGGTGGCTCTGGGAAAGCTTTTGCCTTGAGTGTGTGTCTTATCTCGTTGCATCTTGATGCATTCTCTTGTGGTGAAGATTATTTTCCTCATGCTTGTCTTTACGAGGCTTTTGCCATCTTAATTGGTATCTCCCTCGTCTTGATGAGGCTTTCATCGTCTATCTTCACCACGGGTTGTCACAAGCATAGGTTCTCTTTTGCGTATTAGTAAGCTTGTGAACCCATTTGCCAGTTGTGTGTGGGAATGATAGGCCTTGCACCGTGTGCCTCATTCTTTAAAGACTATGTTGATGCTTAATGCTCATCCTAATTTTAGTATTCTCAAGTGGTTCGCCATGACTCACACACATCATTTTGGTTGAGCCTATTCTTAAGTTGCCTCTTTTACATGTTGCTGAACCATGTGGTTGTTGCAAGCGCTAGGCTTTGTTTCCTATATGCTCACTTGCACTGGATATGAGTTTCTGTTGATTTTGGGGGAGCTATGATCCTATTTTGTGCACTTTCTATTCAAATACAAAAATTCTTATGTATGCACAAATCATGGGGAGCTTCTCTAGTTTCTTTAGAACACTCCTTTGCGCTTATCATAATATCTTTATTCTTGTGGCATGTAGGATCATTGGTCTAGTTGGTTCAATTGATATCCGTTGATTGCTTGCTTTAATTGGTATCTTTTGATTGCTCGATTTCTTGTTTCTCTCTTTGATTATGTCTTTGTGGCATATCTTCCTTTTGCAATCTTTGAGCCTCAATATAGTTTGTCTTCCTCCAAGTATTTACCGTTGGATATGTGTATTGCATTACACTCTCTTGTTGAGAAATACACAATTTATGGAGGAACACATTTTATATTGGCCTTCTAAGCTTTTAGCCCATTTTGGCAATCGATGCCAATGGGGGAGAAGTTTCAGAGAGTTTTGTGGAGAATTTTAGAGAGTTGTCTCCTCTTGCTTTGGTTTTGTTCCTTAGCATTTGCATCTCATTCGCATGCACTATTGGTTGTTGCATTGCATGGTGATGCATAATTCCTTATATAAACTCTCTTGAAAGTGATTGTCATCAATTACCAAAATGGGGGAGATTGAAAGAACATGCGATGCCCCCATGTTTGGTTTTGGTAATTGATGACAATCTCTATGGACTAATGGTTGCCTTGAGTTACATTTGAAGGTTTTGTCCATAGGCTTTTCTTGAAGTCCATGTGTTGGTTTCAAGGAGTTTATGAGTTGACCAAGGTGCTATTAAGGAATTATCCAAAGATTGGTCATGTGAGTGTTGAGCTTATTGAAAGCATGTCTTGAAGAAGAAGATTGTGTGATCATTCATGTTTACCTTCAAGACACCATCCAAATGAAGAGAGTTGGAAAGATTCAAGGTTGATCAAGACTAAGTCAAGAGTGAATCAAGTTGATCAACTCACAAAGAGTAGAAGATGTACCGAGAGGGATCAAGTGATCCCATGGTATGGTAAGAATTGTCCATTGCACTTTGTGTACTAACCCATGGTCTATGTGAGAGTTCTGTGTGGGGTTAGGTACGCGTCCATGGGCTTGCGTCAAGAGGAAGATATCATACAACCCATGGAAAGGATGACATCAAGTGGTGATCGTCATCATGATTGCCGTGTGCAAGTTCAAGTGGAGCATCACGAAGAGATCAAGTGCTTGAATCTTGCCATCCTTTGTGGTGTCAATGGTCTTGTGAAGATGTGCCGAAGAGAGGCTCACCCATAGTGGACTATGAGGGAGCAATCATCTAGTCTTCATCGAGCCAACGCAATCAAGAAAGGTGGTCCAACTTGAGGGAGTCAAGATCGTCATCATCTAGCTCAAGTGGACCATGTGCAAGGCAAAGGTTTGGCCTTGATAGGTTTTCTCTTTTACCGGTCTCGTGGTGGTAGTTGGGAGACCGGGTTATAGGATCGTTTGCCGTACTATCAAGGGGGGCTCTCAAGTTGGTAGCTTGATCATATCGTTAGTAGAGAGCTCAAACCATTGCATCCTTGCATCATGTTTCTTGGTTCTTGTTTGGTTCTCTTTGTGGGTCTTAGAACTTATGGTCATCTTGATGACAAGCTTGAGTTCATCGAAAACGGAGTTCGCATGTGTCTTCTATGATGTTTTCGGTGTTGGAGGTTTCACTGGTCTTATCCAAGGAAGGGTTCTCACCATTTTCTTATGGGCATTTTCTCATTTGCTTCTTATTGATATTTCTATCAGGATTGTGTTAGCCCTTGTTGCTAGCTTTCCAACAAACTTGGTTTCATCGAATTCGGAGCTTGTATGCGAAAGTTGTGGCTGTTTTGATATTGCCTGTTTTACATAGAGAGGTTGTACCGCCCCGTAGAGAGGTTGTACCGGTTGACCGGTACAACCAGTGTTTGGAGCGGTTGTACCGCTCCAGAATTGGTCCGGAGGTTGTTCCGGCCATGTACCGCTCTACCACCGGACTAGTTTCTGTTTTGGACCGGTTCTTGGGCGGTTGTTGACCGGTTTTACCGGTTTAACCGGTACTACCGGTTCCCCGGGCTGTTGTACCGCTTAGAGATTTTCCCAGGTTGATTTTTCCTCTGCTTTGGCCGGTTGTACCAGTTCGTGCACCGGTTGTACCGGTCCTACTGCTTTCTGCACATAATGGGCAGATTCGTGGGGACCTATTTAAGGGGGTCTTCTTCCCCAATGGTTCCTTATCTCTTGAGCTTGTTTTGCCCCCATTGTTAACCTTCTTTGAGCTTGCTAACTCTCAATCTCTCCATGGATTCTTGCTAGTTTTTGAGGGAAAAGAGAGAGGAGATCTAGATCCACACTTCCACCAATCACTTTCTCCTCTATGTGAGGGGAACCCCTTGGATCTAGATCTTGGAGTTTTTTGTGTTCTCCTTCTTGTTCTTCCTCTTACTTTCCTCCCTAGCATT
Source organism: Triticum aestivum (assembly GCF_018294505.1). Classification (NCBI taxonomy): domain Eukaryota; kingdom Viridiplantae; phylum Streptophyta; class Magnoliopsida; order Poales; family Poaceae; genus Triticum; species Triticum aestivum. The sequence goes on from NC_057813.1 coordinate 19,227,502, forward strand.
AGTTGCTTTGGTGGGATTTGAGAGAGAAGGACTTGGGTACTTTGTGTGCCCTTGCCATTGCATTTGTGCATCGGTTTGAGTTCTCCACGGTGATACGTGGAAGTGAAGTTTGAGAAGCTTATTACTCTTGGGTGTTTTGGCACCCTAGAGCTTGTTCCTCTTGGTGCCTTGGCACCCTAGACGGTTGGTGGTGTTCGGAGCTCAATCATTGTGGTGTAAAGCTCCGGGAAAGCGTCGGGGTCTCCAATTAGGTTGTGGAGATCTCCCCGAGCAATTTGACGGGTACCGGTGACCGTCCCCAAGGGTTGCCAAAGTGTACGGGTTCCGTGACCGCCCCCAAGGGTCGCCATTTGTACGGGTTCGGTGACCGCCCTCAAGGGTCCCTTAGTGGAATCACGGCATCTTGCATTGTGCGAGGGCGTGAGGAGATTACGGTGGCCCTAGTGGCTTCTTGGGGAGCATTGTGCCTCCACACCGCTCCAAACGGAGATTAGCATCCGCAAGGGTGTGAACTTCGGGAAACATCGTCGTCTCCGCGTGCCTCGGTTATCTCTTACCCGAGCCCCTTTACTTATGCACTTTACTTTGTGATAGCCATATTGTTCTTTGTCATATATCTTGCTATCACATAGTTGCTTATCTTGCTTAGCATAAGTTGTTGGTGCACATAGGTGAGCCTAGTTGTTGTAGGTTTTGTGCTTGACAAATTAACCGCTAGGTTTATTCCGCATTTGTTCAAGCCTAAACCGTAATTATTTTAAAGTGCCTATTCACCCCCCTCTAGGCGACATCCTCGATCTTTCAATGAGTTTTCAACCCTTGTACCTTGTTTCCATCCGCACTGACTCTCCTGTCAGGGTTGGAAGCAAATCCATGTGGGAATCTCACATGTGACGGGACCTCGCAGAATTCTTTTCTTTTTACCTTGTCCAAGACGTACACACCTGGTGCCATATCCCATGGTTTACCTTCATCTTGCACCTGCAAATCCTTTCTGATACCCAGGTGTGTCAAATCAATCCTAGATCTTAAGGTATCTTTCGTCTTGCCTTCAATATTAAGAAGCGTGGATAATGCTGTCACATATATTTTTCTCGATGTGCATCACATCAAGATTATGCCGCATATCCAAATCTTTCCAATACTCCAAGTCCCACAAAGTGGACCTGTGGGTAAACAATAATCTCTCTTCTGCCCTACCGCGCTTCCTTTTCCCACTACCATTACCAGGATGGTTTCCTTGTGTAATATGCCTGCCCTTCTCTAATTCCACTTGCAACTCATCGGCGGTGAGCCTCTTTGGTGCGTCATAGTTTTCATGATTTGCATTGAACACATGTCTTCGGTATTTTCTAGGATGCGGCTTGTCCTTGGCAAGGAAACGGCGATGTCCAATGTAACAGATCTTGCTAAGTATTGCGTATGACAGCGGATTCCTATCATAGCGAACACTTGCATTGTAACCATGTGTCATTCGCCTTGACATAGTTCCCAAAGCCAGATAATCATGGATGCACCAAATCATAACAGCACACAGAAAGAAATCAGCTGGTGGGCTGCTATATAGGTCTTGAGTGAGAACACCCTTCCATAGCTGTTGAAGTTCCTCCACAAGAGGCTCCATGAACAAATCAAAATCCTTTCCAGGACTTTTTGGACCTGGGATCAGCAAGGCCATCATGTAGTTTGATTCTTTAGTGCAGACATTTGGAGGCATGTTGTAAGGGATAACAAGCACTGGCCACATGCTATATGTGGCGCTCTGGTGGCCAAATGGGTTAAACCCATCTAAAGCTAAGGCATGTCTAATGTTTCTCGGGTCAGCAGCAAACTTTTTGTGTTTATCATTTAAGATTTTCCACTCACTACCATGAGATGGATGGCTCATTACATTATGATCCCTGTACTCCCGGTTCTAGAATGCCACAATACATCCTGTCTTGTTTCAGCATCATGAAACAACCTCAGCAATCTTGGTGTAATTGGAAAATGTCTCAAAACATTATGAGGAATCCTCTTCACAGCATCGCCATCTTTCCATCTTGATGATTTGCATTTCGGGCATTCACTTAAGTTGGCATAATCCTTCCGGAACAGAACACAATTATTCTTACAAACATGGATCATATCATATCCAATTCCAACTGCACGAAGGAAATTCTTCATTTTACTGTAGGTGTGTGGCAGCTCAGACGCATCTGGGAAAGATTTGCAGAAAGCAGCCAACATCGTATCGAATGATTTGTTGGTCATCCGCTCAGATGTCTTCACATGAAGAAAGGTGACCATAGCTGAGAATACTGACAGCTTATTTCCTGGGGTGACAGCCATGTTGCATTGTTCCAATATGCGGGCCCACCATTTTTCTTCTGCAGGTGAAAGTTCACGGAATGCACGAGCATTTCGTAGCATTGTTTCAATGTTGGTCAAACTCACTGGCTCCGCCACCACCACCTCCTCCTCCTCTTCCACCTGAGCATCAGGCAGATCAAGATGGTGATCTGTTGCTTCCACGTAGTCAATAACATTGACATTCACAGCTTCACCATGATGAACCCACCTAGTATATGTGACCGACATCCCATACAAGTGTAGATGATTTTGCACAGTTGACTGGGGTCTTGTAACTGAATTCATACAACTGCTACACGGGCAGAGCACATCTGATTTCGGACCACCGTACTCAGCTCTGATAAAGTTGATGAAGTTTTCAACCCCCTCGACATATGCAGCAGAGAATCGTTGGGCAAAAGTTATCCAAGTCCTGTCCATATGCTAGACATACAAATTAGTTCTTCTACTAGATATTACAGGAAAAACATATATGCATTTTATGAAGTCCAGAAAAAAATACCTAGGTCGATGTCTAAAGCTATGGCAAGATATTTGGACGAGCAGATCTAAGTAACGAAATATATGGAAAGCTAATTCAGCAAACAGATTTGAGTGCTAAATTATGGTAGGCTGTTTCAGCAGTCAATGAGGCTGAGCACACAACCATCGAACTATCGAAGGCCATCGCAGCAACAAAGATCAAGTATAAAACGGTGTAGAGCTATTTCACCTAACAGATTGGCTACTAGACCATGGCAATCTACGTCACAATAAATATATGGCAGGATAGCAACAAATCGGCCTTGGCATGCCATCTCAGCTAAGCAGATTGAGTGTAGAACAGGGCAAGGAAGCTTCTTAAGCAGAGCATATTGACAGTAAACTACTTCGGCAAACATTGAGATTAACAGCGTCTATCAGCTAACATTCAGTGCTACACCGACATGAACGGGGCCTCAGTCTAGAATGCGTGTACCGTAGGAGAAGCTGACCGCCGTGTGTCTCCACACGAACGTCGCCAGCGGTGCCGGCGCTGACCACCGTGCGTCTCCACAAGAACGTAGCCAGAGGTGGCGGCGCGGCTAGAGGACGGCAGTCTACGAGAGCGTACTATGGGAGCGAGAGGATTGCCGTGCGTCCCCTCGAGGAACCGCGGCACCGACGTATCGGCGCGGCGGGGAGGGCCTCTTTGGCGGAGCGAATGGAGTGGAGGGGGACGTGGGGAGGGGGGTTTGGGGAATATTATTGGCTAGTTGGCCGAAGGGCGGTTGAATCGGATT
>NC_057813.1:19231481-19240259 GCF_018294505.1 Triticum aestivum
GTGCAGTCCCACGTGTCAGTGGAGAGGCAAGCCGAAGCACGTTCCGTTTGTGTGAGCCGTGTGCAGGACCGAACGTGTGTGGGGTGGTGCAATGCGACCTCGATAGGAGTGCTATGAGTGTACCACCTTTTTTCCTTTTAAACTAGGTGCTTCGCCCCCTCAAATTTCTTTTTTGTTGCTTCGCGCGATCCATCGATACTACTACTAGTAATCCGGTAATCCCGACTAAAACGGCACGGCCGGGTCTTTTCCCGCGCGATATGCTGGGAGGTTGGCTTACTTGGATTTTTAGGACGAGTAATGCTACACCTACGTAATCCCAGTTACGTAATTGTAGATTGGGGGGAGGGAGGGGCCCACCACCATGAAAATCAGGGGAGGGAGAGAGAGGAAATTTACGTTAACCCTTTCATAGGTTCCCGTAGATGTAGAAAGATATGAAATGCGTGAATGTGTAGTGGACGTGCTATTGGAGTGCCTATGATAAATTGTGTATGTATAGACCCTATGTGTTTATTTTACTTTGCATGTTAGATTTGTCTCAGTTCAATAAAAAGCAGAGTTGGTGATGATGGTGTGCCTGTCATCCTGCAATATAGGCCGTCCAATCTATATCTAACAGATAGGAAGGAAACTATGACAATTTACCCGCACTCCTCTCCACATTTGCAGATAAGGCTTTCCCTCGTTCATCCTTTTCTCCCACAAGATCTTGATCTTCCGTGCAACGCACGTGCATCTTGCTAGTACTCCTACAATATGTATATTATTGTGAAAGTTCATATACACTGGCCGAGATTAATGCAAACACGGCAGATTTTCATTACATTTCGAACTTTTATAGGACAGAAAAATAAAAGAAACCCGACCCTAAACCTATTCTATGGTGGCGACCGACGTCCTCCATCTGCGATCTCTATGTACGGGGGCGGGGTTCAAGACCCGTGAAGTGAAGGTGCGGTCTCCGGCGAGGAAGGGTAGAACACGGGATATGGACCGGCTAGTTGGCACACCATGCCCTGCCGCCTCCCATGCCCTACTCATCCTCGGAGGTGTCCCCGACCTCGGCAGTGTTGGACGTTGGACGGCGGCAAGTAGGACGCGTGGCTGATGGTGCTCCCGTCGTCGGCCGCCAGCGTGGCCACCGCTTGTGCGGTCGCGACCGCGTCTGGCTACGCCGCTATTGTGTCGCGAGAGGCGACTTGAGCGAGGGCAGTGACCTCGAGCTTCATCCCCGAAGACAAGCTCTCCCGCAGAGTGTTCGCACTTGTGGTCATGGCAGATGTGGTGCCAGGTAGGCGGAAGATGCGCTATGGTTTGGAGGTTAGCTGGGCGTTGCCGCTTTAAGTAGCGCATTCCGGTGAGGCCAAGCGTCCGGGTGCGTTATTAAGTCGCCGGAGTTGGTTCCTTGGGTACCGAGCCTCTTAACGACGACATACAAACGGACGACATGAATGCGGGCAGCTGGCGTCGGCTGGGAACACATCGCACGACAGCGCGAGGGACGAGGGTTTTGGTGTGCTAGGGTAGTCAGCTGCGGTCGTGGCAACGTTGGAGATGCCCTTTGCTCACATGCGATCCCCACTTGTCATTGAAAAAGCAAGACGACCCGGCATGGTCTTAGGTCCAGAGGATGCAGTTGGCCGCGCTACACCACTCCGCAGATGCATCGCGGCGCCCCGTGCATCCTCGACGAGCCGGGTGTTGGGGTGTGTTTGGATTGTGGCCAAAGTGCACCTTACCAAAATTTTGTTCATGACCCAAAGATTGGTATTTGTTTGGATGGTTGCCATTTTTTTGGCATGCCAATGAACTCTAGCCAACTCTAGTTCATTTTTCTTGCCAATGTCGGCCAAATCATGGGCAACCAATACCTCAACCAAAATTTTGGTCATGACCCGAATATTGGTCTTTGTTTGGATGGTTGCCATTTTTTGGCATGCCAATGAACTCTAGCCAACTCTAGTTCATTTTTCTTGCCAATGTCGGCCAAATCATGGGCAACAATCACCTCAACCAAAATTTTGGCTACCCAATGCTTTGATGGGGCAACCTTGGGCACAAACCAAATATACTGTTGGTCGTTCCACAACACTAATGCCACCCTCGGCACACTGAAACCGACCGTGTCTAGCGACGATATGACTGTGTCGCTCACCGCGGTCGCCGTGTCCAGAGGCAGTGCTGGAGCTGCACCCCGTTGTTGGCCCCAACGAACCACATGAACGGTTGTCGGTGGCGAGGAGGTCGTGGGCCAGCTCCTCCATTGGACTAGTCTGCGCTACGTCGTCCCGATGGGTGTGCCCCACATGTCGGTTTCCCTATTTTCCTGGCCATATTCGAGCGTCAGTGCTCCGCGTTGCGCATTAGGCCTTTCACTATGTAGGCCAAGCGAGACAACTTATTGTTTATTTGGGTCGTTCAAGTATAATCATGTGGCGTTTGCTTATTTCTCATTCCTCTCCAATCCTCTTCTCCATCGATCATGTCGCCCTCCAGTCGAGTCCATCCTCCCGCATGCCTCATTTGAACATTCCACCGAGTATCATTCGCATGTACCCACCCTAGTCCTCTTTCAATAGATCTCCGGACCCCGAGATGAAATCGAGAGAGAACGAGTGGGGGCACGTGATACCTAAGGCGGATTCAAAATTTTGAACCGGTGATCATAGCATCCGCAAATCATATATAAAGGGTATTCAATGTTCGTTTCGTTTTTGAACGTACAATATACTCCCTCCCATCCTTTCTAGTTTACATATAAGTTTTATGTGTAGTCAAAGTATCTCTACTTTGATCAAAAAGGTATCAACATTCAACAACGCCCAATCAATATTGTTAGATTCGTACGTACTCCTATATTTGTACTCGAGATGGTTTCCAATTTGTTTTCAACCACGTGAATGTGCTTGTTCTCGTGCATGCTCTTCCTACTAGGATTTCGCCACGTATAGCCAGTCCAATAGTAACTTTTTTAAGCTCCCTATCCAATAGTACACGTGGAGTACTGACAACATCTGTACTCCCTCCTTCCATTTATATAGGGCCTATGTGGAGGAGAGAGATGTGAAAAAGTAAGGGGAGTGAGCTCTCATGCAAGAGCCTTAGCTATATACGCATTCCTAGTTAAATACTAGTACAATAAATATGAAGAAAGAGATAGAGAGGAGATGGAAAAAGTACTAATACAATATCCAACCTTATATTTTTTTTGCGGGAAATAGCCAACCTTATAGCCCACACTACTGTATGAGTGCATATAATAGATGATGGCTATATATTACATGTCAGTCCCTCATAGCCATCGAATGGCTATATTATTAGTCATGCTCTAATGCGTTTTTAAAATGGCATTTGACTATTGACAAGATTAATAGTACATGAGATGTATAATGTGAAAATTATATAATTGGAAACTCCTTTCACATACGAATTTGACCGTATGGTTTGTGTAAGTTGCATGTCATATATTATTATTTGGTCAAAGTTAGCCTCGAAAAACACATTAGGCCGTGTATAGTAAATGGAAGGAGGGAGTAGTAGTGGAAGTGGATCCTCTGACGTAGGTATCCCTGCCTTACCCTCCCTTTCGGTCACTTACTGGTGGACCCCATGCTTGCTAGGCCTCGCATGTCAGTTACTCAATGGGTTCAGCCACGTCAGGGGATCCTCATCCGTAGTATACTCCCTCTGTTTTTATTTACTCTGCATAAAACGGAGGGACTGGTAGTATAATAAATGACGCGGGCGGGGGAGGGGGAGGGACATCGGTTTGCTCTCAACTACGGTCCCACAAGCGAGCGAAAATGCAAGACGAAGCGCGTTCCATTCGGTGAGCGATGTGGAGGGTCCAGCGTGCCGGGTTGCAACGCAAACGCGACAAGAGCGATGTATAGCCAAAACCGATTGACCGGTCGTCATCGGAACCACTATTCACACCAGAACCTTCGCTGCTCGGCCTACGCTAGCCACTGCCCTAAAACCACACCAAATCTCCAGCCCATTCCCCCACCTTTCGATCCCCTAGCCCGCATCAAGTGTCCCCTAGTTCGCCGAAAAGCCATGGTGCGCCGCAAGATCACTTACTACAAGATGCTAACGCCGGAGCGCCGCGCAGAAATTGTGGCGGCGGTCGACGCCACACACCTCCGTTCCCAAGCTCGCTTTGCGGCGGGCCAATCCCCGAGTTCTCTAGAGCCAAGCTACAAGGAGGAGGAAGCCGATCCAATGTTCATGGCGGAGGTCGCGGCGTAGAAGTCCCCCGATGGGTATGAGACGATGGACGTAGACTTCGTGTCGGCGTCCGAGTCCCACATGGTGCAGGTGGACCAGCGGTTCAACATGGCGATACTAAAGGAGGACCGGGAGGCAGAGGCTCAACTTGACGCGGAGCGCGCGCATGCCGCTGCCATCGAGGCTCTCCTGCAGGCGGAACCGGATGTCATGGATGTCAACCGGGCGGCGGAGGCTCAACTTGAGGCGGAGCGCACAGATGCCGCTGCCATCGAGGACCTCCTGCAGGCGGAACCAGACGTCTTGGACTTGAACTGGGCGGCAGAGGCTCGACTCGACGCAGAGCGCATGGATGCCGCTCTCATCGACGCCCTCCTGCAGGCGGAACTGGATGTCCTGGACTTTAACCGGGCGGCGGAGGCTCGACTCGACGCGGAGCGTGTGGATGCTGCTGCCATCGAGGCCCTCCTGCAGGCGGAACATGACGTCCTTGACTTGAACCGGGCTGTGCTCTCGTCTGTGCAGAGCGCCTGCACGTTCCGCTTGAATGAGTAGCTGGAGGCTGAGGACAACCACGGTGCGGAGACACACGTCGGCAGTTATGGCTGGTTCGTGCCAGCAGCCAAAGACGACGAGGTCGTCTCTTTCCGCGAGCAGTGATAGTTTTCTTTATGTTGTTGTTTTTATGGATCTTTTGCTGTGTAAAACCATATATTTGTTATGCAAGTGCCTGATTTGGGTCAGTCTACCATTTCAGGCGGTTGGATGAATATCTTATGTCTCCTAACCCTTCTTTCCTTCTTCCTCACCTCTTCTTCTTCCCCAACAGACCACCACACGGGTCGTACGGATACTCCCCAACATGCGATTGGATAAACATACTCTATAAACGAAAATTATGTGTCAACAATAGGATGGCTGAGTTTGATTTGTTCACATGCGACAGCACGTGTCAGTGAGGGTGCGTTCCTTTGGTTGGGTTTGCGGTGCAGGAGCGACTGTGTGAGGGTGCGGTGTGACCGCAGCGTGCATGAGCGACCGTGTGAGGGTGCGGTGCGACCGCGACAGCCGTGCGCAAGTGTACCTCCTTCTCATTTTGAAAACTTTAGGCAAGCTTGGCAAAAATATGTGGCGAAGTTTGGCAATGCAAGGCCTAGACCCAAACAGGATAAGTACGTACGTACTAGGAGTACTAGTGTTAAAAAAGAAAGGTAGGGTTTTCCTTCGCGGGATTTAATCGATATAAATCCTCGTTTCATGTGTCAATTAATGTGTATTTTTTCTCCAAAGACCAAAGAGGTAACCATCTCACTCCTCATCGCTTGATTAATGCAGCGCCATGCAAACCAACCTTCTCACTTCCGCATGCATGCAGGGGATATTAATGTCCTTGGTTGCTAGTACGAGGCAAACACCATCAATTTTGCCTCGATTAGTGTTAGTGGCCTTTTGCAAATTGTAATTTTGATATACTGGCCTTGTGTACAAAAAAATGGAGGTAGTAACTATATTTGACTTCCTTCCCCATTGCGGTGACGTCGACGATATCTTTTTTTTGTGGTTTGGCGAAGTGCGTTCGACGGAGAACACCATTGAGGGAGACCACGGCAAGTCGTTCGCAAGTGCCGCCTGCAAGCCGAGACAACCGCCTTATTTTCATCCAGGAAGTCCGTTGAACCAAAGGACTAGTACTACTAGGAGTACACAATAGCATCGTCCGTCCAGCTTAGTGCGGTGTGATGGTTTCTCGAAGAAGACGACAAAGAAGCGGAGTCAGCGAAGAGTGAAATGATGGTTGCTTCGTCCGTGCTTTTGTGATTTGATGCCTCAATACTTTGTGATTTGTGATAAAAATGACAGGGGAGTAGACTCTATGCTCTATATTGTGCTACATGCGTCCAAGCATGGGAGAAAGAGGAGAGATGTTGCATTTTTCTATTCCTTCAATCAATCAATCAGGGAGCTTCGGTTCCATCTTTTTGGCTTTGGCAGCACCGTCCACAATGGTTCCCACGATGCCAAAAGCTATTTTCACATTTGGCTACACATTGTGGATGCCCTTAACTGTACCACTTGGTTTTGCTCATGTGTGCTATCTATACAAATCTCAATTATATTGAGATAAAAAATTATAGAATCAAGATTAGTAAAAAGGAGGTGATTTTGCAACGCGGATGGCGGGGGAAGTTTCTTATTTCCACAGGACGTTGTCCTGGCGGTTTGCTAACATGCGGTCCCACGTGTCAGTGCTTTACCAAGCTGATCCATGTCCCACATGAGGTAGAACAATGGCAGAAGCAACACGTTGTTAAGTTGAAGAAGATGAGGGAGAAGCGGATTCAGCAACGAGTGAAATGATGGTTGCTTCGTCCCTCCAACTTCTTTTTTTAGCATTATTACTTCGTCCCTCCAACTTAACTGCGGGAAAGGTGTAGCTTTGTGATTTGACGCCTCATTGCTCATTACTAAGCCGGCGCCATGACTGGGGTGCTTCACCCCGGCTGCTCTGCACTGTATTCCGGTATGGCACGTGGACCCGGTAGCTTGATGTCCCACATGTCGGTGAAAGGGACTAGAAGATTTATGAAAGCGAGCGCTCCACTCTTACGACGGAGGAGTAGACGACACGACAACCCAGTGAACTGTCACTTGTACTGTATAGTACTATAGTTTTGTTGTTTCGCACGATCCATTGATACAAACCCGATTAAACAGGAAAGGGCGGGATTTTCCCCGCGCGTTAGATGATACTGACCATACAATTCAAAGGCAATTTTAATGTATGCAAACTGAATAATTATAAGTAACAATATGATATCTAGTAAAACTAAAAACACATATGATTTATTGTGTTAGAGTGTAGTAGTAGTGTTGTATTGCATAGTTGTTAGATGTAACATGCAAGAACGTGTAGAGATGTAGTTTTGGAGGGCCTACAGAGAGAAAAGCGTAATACGGTCACTGAACTTCAGAATAAGCTGATTACGGTCACTATATATGTTTTGCGGTGATTATATGGTCACTTCCTCACGGTTCAGCGTCGAATTGCATTCTATTGACCGGCCAAATAGTCTGCATGGCGCCATGTTGACTAGTTAAATTGACCATGTTCCTTGTGGGTCCCACCTATCAGTTCACATAGGGAAAAGTTCAGATAAACACAAATTTACGCAGGCGCGACAAGGCTCCAACCCGTGTGCGGGAATCACCTGGTTGTGTATGTGTCTGTCAGGGCCTGATGTGTGCGCATGCACGTGTAGGTTGAGCACTTGAGCGTGAGAGTGTGTGTTGGTCGTGTGGTGTACTGGTGTGTGCATGCATGCGTGTGTGTGCGTGTGAGTGTTGCATGCGTGCGTGGCTGTGTGTGTACGTGTGAGTGTTGCGTGCGTGCGTGGGTGCATGTGTTTGTGTGAGTGTTGTGTGGATGTAGTTCGTGTGCGTGTGTGTATAATCACCACACCAGCTCCTGTGTGTTAAAATAGACGGCTCAGCATACCAATACAAGGCCACCATGTCCGCTGTGCCCGCGGTCATGACTTCGAACCACTGTCCAAATATTTTTTGTCGTTTGTTTTCATTCTTACTAGCAAGATGCCCGTGCGTTGCACATAACATCAAGATGCATTTGTATGACTAGTTTATCTTGTGAGAGAAAAGGATGAACGAGGGAAGGCCTTATTTGCAAATGTGGAGAGGTGTGTGGGTACCTTTTTGCAAAATTGCCATAGTTTCTTTCCTATCCGTCAGATATAAATCGGACGACATATATTGCAGGATGGCAGGCACACTATCATCACCAACTCTGTTTTTTATAAGAGTGTATTTTATGTATTTTATAAGACTGTAGATGTAGAGTAGATACAAGTCGACAGGTGGGCACAATGGTAGTGAGATAATGTGATGCAACACTAGAGGTACCACGTGGATCGTTTAACTGGTCAACTAGTCATGTCATGAGCAAATACAGAGTTGTACGGTGAGCCCGTGACTGTATAATAACCACTAAACGTAAATGGTGACCGTAATGAGTGGATTCTGAAGTCCAATGTATGTATCGTGCTTTCGCTTCAAATACAATGAACGTCATTGCATATATCGCGAGAGAAAGATGAAACATGCGTGAATTTTCTAGGGGCTTACTTTTAGAGGACCCGGAGATAGTTTTGTGTGCATACGTGAAAGGTGCGTACAGGGGAGGTATGTGATGGAGAGAGAGATGCTCTTCATTTATCTTTATTATGACTAACTTTGAATATATTATAAAAATATGAAAATTCATAGTGCGGAATAAATATCATTGTGGGCACCATGCAATGAAAATTAGCGTTCGTACTCCTCCATATAACTTTGTAATATTGTATATATGTAGAAACTCTAAAATAATTTTTTGGCCACACTTTATTCAAAAGGAATGTTGTATGTGAAATAAACGTGAAGAGATGGCTTTTTAGATCAATGGGGTACGTGATGTAACATGTGTTAATGTGTAGTTGATGCATTTGGCGGGGCCTAGAGAGGTATGTGTGTGTATTACGTATTCGAGAG